>NC_142348.1:10755000-11055000 GCF_054954075.1 Amborella trichopoda | reverse complement strand
CACTTAATTATACAAATCCTTATGTATATAAATTTTTTATGAGTTATTTTAAAATATCGCATAAATAATTTGCCCATTTTGCTAGATAAATTTCTAATATTCAATTCTAAAGCATAAATAGAGAGACAAATTCATATTTTCTCATTTCATATCACATCATACACAACATTTTAATGAGACCTGCGAAGCAGGTGCATCTTAAAGTATTCACAAAAAAAGTTAGAAAACTTGCCAAGATTTTCTGAGACTATTCGAGTTAGAAAACTTGCCAGGGATCGAATTGGCCACCAAGATTGAGTTTTTAGACATTGTTCTAAACATTGTTCCTTCAGTGAGCCCTACACTCACCACCATGTCAATGAGATGGCTGAAAGCCTTTGCAAAAATCATAAACAGAAAGTGTGACAAGGGTCCTTGACTAAGATCTAGATTCTTATAAAATCAAACAACTATTAGAAGCGCCATTCAACAAAAACAAGAGGATATTGTATAGACAACAATCAATTATCAACTGATGCCAATGGATTTCAAGGCCCATCCTCCCTCCAGAAATCCAAAAAACTGTCTATTTGCATGGTCATTAGCCTCTCACCTTATTTGCTACGCCATGCCTCCCTTCACTATAGTTTGCTTCTATGCAACCATGGTTGAGTGGGGCCATTGCAAAATTTGTGTCCCTCGCTATAAGTATTTTATGATACTTATGAAATAATTCATCCTAACAACTTGCAAGGATAGGTAATATACCGAAGCACAATACTCTACAAAGAAGTGAAGACTTTCAACAGGAAAGTTACGTATACTCCCACCAAACCAAAAGGGCCAGTTCCAGATAATTCAGACAATTTGAAGAGTGAGAAGATTGTGTTCTCACCACACCCAGTTCCACAAAGGATGAACGTTGAGGCCATGAGCTACACCTTGCTCTTAGATATAAGAAGAAAATAAATTGCGACTTGTGAGCTATCATCATCCTCCGAATTCTGCATTCTTTTAGGCCAAACTAATTTAGCAGTTGATTAACGCCCATCAGCTTCAGTGCATCCACCTGACATGTTATTACGTGTATGTGGCAGCTGATATCATTTCCAGAGATGATCATCTCCCCTATCTTTTTGTATTCTCATGTTCTTGCTAAAGAATAAACTAGAAATTGTCTCCTTCCTGAGTTGAGCTAGTAAGCACATCAAAAGGAAGCAAATAAGATAGTGAAAATCAAATACTTAATATTGGGGATTGGTTAAGACATTGACAATTGCAACACTATCTCCCAAGTTTGAATCCTACATTTGAACAATCCAAAACAAAACAATCTTTAACATTGGAGAGGAAGCTTTGGAAAGATTGGGATCATAGAACCATCAGGGAAAATGGAATCATTCCATTGGCGAAAGGGAACAAGGCTTTGCGGGTTCACTATGTCCTGAGATGGAATTTGCATGAACCTATGTAATAGAGTGTCTCTTGCAGGCACGACTAGTAAAAATCCATCTGTTTGGAAGATTTGGATCAAAGTTCTCAGTTATGTCCAGGTGGGAGAGGGAATGAGCTCTATTGGCCTATCTGATGCTTCAAAGGTATGAGGATAACTTTCCTGAGAAAGCAGAGCTATCTCAAGTATGTCTAATACACAGTAGATGGAGCAATAACAATGTTTAATTCCATGAGGCAGATGATAGTAAAAAGGCTAACAGGCACGATGACATGGGAAATAAACGGGCAAGGTCCTCACAATTAAACATGTCATGAAAAGGTCGGAGGCATTATGCTCATCTTTTCTATCTTCAGGGATCACTAAAAGGTGAAAGAATGTGGGAAACCCAGAAGAAGAATACAGGACTAAAGCGACAAAGGAACAACTTAGGTATCAAGTCAAACAGCAGACTAAGGCACATCAAGATGGGATAAATGGAAGTTGGAATAGTTTGGGATAGTTGTTGGTTATCCCCCTCAACGCCTCACTAGAGAAAATCAAGGAACTGTTCCAATTGTTGTTGGGACATTGAAAGGGTGGATCCACTGAAACAAATAGGAAGGAGGAAAGAGGCAGTTGGTTTTGAATTTGAGTGGAGTAGGAGTTGGAACTTCTCTCCATGGAAAGAGTCATGGTTCTCATTCAAGAATAGCCTAAGACCTTAAAGAAGTTTCTCCTGGTAAAATACCAAAGGGAGGAAAGCTTCGCTTTAGTACAAAGGTCCTTGGGGTATAGACAACAGAGGACAAGCTATAAAGGAGCAATCTGATGAGGTGAATCAAAGTTTGAGCTGCAAAAACTTTGCAAGTTAGTATATGTCTCCCTCTTTTATTAATATTATTGTCCTTTCCGCTTTTTCTCATGGATTTCATCACGTAATATGTTACTGCATCTTCCCTCAAAATAATAGTTGTCTTCAAACTTCAAATTACATTATTCTATTTTGAAGTCTACGTTGCACACAATCGTTTGGCTATTTTTGCAGCAATCAAATCATCCATCAGTTGTTTCTCTAGCCACTGGGGACCAGACTGATAGCTTGTGTTGAATTAGGTTTCTTCCAAAACATATATAGACGGTACAGCTTCTGCTGCAATAGATTTCTTCTAAAACATATAACAAGGCAAAAAATAGTTAAATTGTTTCAACCAAATTTTGATTAAATCCAGTAGGCATATGAAATACAACAACAATGATTTCACCATCATCATTATCATTATCATCCTCTAAGCCTTATCCCAATTATTTGGGGTCGGCTACATAAATTTTTTTTCTCCATTCTTCTTTATCAAGCGCCATATATCCAATAAGACTAAACGTCATTATATATTTTCTCACGTACTTCTATCCATGTCCTTTTGGTCGTCCCCTTGTCCATTTAGAGCCTTCCCCTTGAATACAACAACCATGAAATATGAGGCAAATAAAGGTAATACTAATAACCCCGTTTAATACTGCTAACCCAGTTCCTTCGAAATTTCGACATGGCAAAGTTCTAGGTTTTTTCTCGAAATAATTGGTGGTCATTTATACATTGAAAAAAAAAAATTGGTGGTCATGTATAAATTGACGTTCTCAACCTAAGCACAAGTCATATCAAATCCTAACTTGATAAGTAATCCAAAATATTAAAAATAACTACTAAAATGCAGCTTTGAATTACCATATTAAGGGTCATCATAAATCAAATAAATAGCACAATAGTGGCTCGAGAGAGAGAGAGAGAGTCACCATGCTGACAGTAGCTTGCATAAACAGCATTGTTGACTACACCATACTGATCCAGCTCATAATCACGTACTTTGAGCTCAACTTCATGAAATCCAGTCATACTACACATATACCAAATGAGATGAGACAGAACCAGAGAAATCCAAAATTTCGAATCTTTTAAAGTAAGAACCAAATTACAGAGATTAAAATTCAGGAAATCCAGAGATTAACCAAATTACAGAGATTAAAATTCAGGAAAACCAGAGAGAGACCCTTTTCCGGCAGGGATATCGAGAGAAGCGAGGGCGCTGATGGGGGAGGAGAGGCGCAAACGTGGGGGTGATGATGGAGAGCGGTTGGGGTTGAAGAGAGAGAAACGAAGATGTGGGGGTTTGTTGTTGGCAACATGAGCCATGGGTGCACGTCCTGGAAATGCCAGGCACTGCACTGATTGCGACCATGTCGCCTGCATTCTCTTCTTCTTCACCGAGAGAGAGAGGTACTAAAATTAGGAAAATAAAATTTAGAGAGAGAGAGTTCAGCATGGTTTATACTTTATACCTTGGTTTTGCCGCTCCATTGGAGGAGGAGAGTAAGTTAAAGAAAGAGAAGATTTGAATGCCCACCTAAAATTTACAGATGAGAAATAAAAGTATGACAAAATATTTTAAAAAAATTATTTTAAACATTGTGCCCAAATAAAGAAAAATTATCAACCACCCGATTTTAAATTTAATAATGATTGTGACTTTTTATATTAAACATAATTCAGAATTGTGACCGAGTTGAAATAAAAGGTCGAGGGAAGAGTTTATAGATCCTAGGCTCTAAACAATCAAATTAAAGCAGATCTTAAAAATTTTACTAAAAGAGGTTATCTTAATGCCCGTATTGATCATCTCGACATCAAGATGCATGAATATGAGGAAAAAATAGATTTCAAGTTTTGAAAATAGTGTATCTTGTAACACATTTTAAAACCGTTAATTTTTAAGATTTTCAAATGTTCACAGTCATGCTCGCCATATAGTATTTTTTAAGCTTTAAATTTTATGATTAAAAATAAAAACATATTTTAAAGCTATCCCAAAGATTTCCAATATTGAAACCATATTTTTCGATACTATTTGAAGGTGGGCTGTAATTTGATTGTTTAGAGCCTCAACTCTATACAAACGGCACCTAAAGGTAATTGGTCATATTCTATACTTTTTCTAAAAATAAATGGTCTTGTTGTATATATTTTCAAAATTTAAAAGAGAAATTTCGGTTCATCTCTATTATTGGCCCAAGAAAATGAAAAGCAAATATGCGACGAATCATGTGGTAGCTTAGAGTGTGTTTTTTTTTTTTAAAGAAATTATCTCTAATATCCCTTTGAATTACCTTTATTTGGAAAAAAAAAATAGTTTAATAGGGCTGGAACCCTATCAGAAAATAAGTGAAGCTTTACTTTATAACTCATTGAAAATTGCAATCCAAGCATTAAAAAACCTTTACATCTATCATCTTGGCTTGTGAAAAAAATAAGATTTCAAGTTCTAAAAATATGTTTATTGCAATAAATTATCTAGACCGTCTATTTTGCTTTAAAAATAAGTATTCAAAGATTCACAAGATCTGTACCTTTTTTCAGTTTCAAATTTCATTGTCGATGTTAGAAATTGATTTTAAAGATATCATGGAGATTTGCCGATAATGTTTTTTAGACGAGGATTTCAGGTGAGACTTTATTTTGTTTTCATAAATGCTCGAGCCAGAGCTGCTCCGGGGGAATCAACTAAGCTGGGTTGGGCAACCCAACTCATTGCCACCCTACAATATCGCAACAGATGAAGGGATGGAGGTGCCATAGGTCCCTACGAGTCGGCTTGGCCTAGGGGGTCCAGAAGAGGTGTTCGACTCAATATCCGAGTCACCGCATACTACAGACATGACTTCTAAACCTAAGATGTAACAAAGTAAGCAATGGAAAACGGTTTGGTATCAATTTGGCTTGAGAGCATATACGTAAGCCAGGTTTGGTTAGGTTACCTAACTATCATAAAATTAGGTCCACACAAAAAGTTCAGATGCATGAACAATTTGCTTTGGTTCTTCCACCACGGTTGTTGGTTGTCCTTGTGACAATTAATGGCTCCCATTAATTCACTTTCCTCGATTCATTTGTTTTTTCTTGGCAAATGTGGGATTATAATCATATACTTAAAAACTTTTTGTTAAAAAATGTTAGGGGGTAACATGATGCTGGCTACTTTATTTATGTACCGAACAAACTTACAAACCACAATTTCCTCCAACATTATGACCATACTTCGTAAATTTGGATATTAATTACGCCTTAAATTTATCTCCTAGCTAAGAAACAATGAGGCCTTTTAACTTTAGTATAAAGAAGTCACAATTATTTATAACTATCCCATGTGAAATCTATTAGTTTGGAGGCATCACAAAGTTCGAAAAAATTTATTTTGAAATTTGAGCTTGGTCAATGGACTAAATGCAGCCACCTAATTTCTCATCTCATGGTCAAGATTAATAGTATACTTTTCCTTTTAATTTATCTGTGAATTCGGCCTTATAGTTTCTTAATATAGAAAAACAAGAGATTTTTGTCCTTCAATTTATTAATTAGGTATATGTCCCAAACCTCAACACGATTTTTTTTTTGTTTAGAAGAAAATAAATTAAACTTACAAATTAGGGCTACAATGAGAAGATAAATAGGAACCATTCAAAATACAAATCATCTTCAAAGATGCCAGAGGCTCGTATGCGTGAATTTGATGCATGTCCAAGTAGGAGTGGCAATGGACCCAAACCGAGGACCCGACTACTGGACCTGACCCTAGTCTAGGTATGGGTTCAAATATCGAACCTGACGGCTCGGGTCTGGGTCTCAAACTTGGACCCGACCCAAATAGTATATTAGTTAAATAATATTAAAAGTATTTCAAAAATATATTATTTTAATAATATTTAAATAAATACAACTATATATTTTTAATTATAATATTTAAATAATACATACATATATCCAAAACTCGGACCCGACCCGTTACCACCAATACGTCCAACTGCCAGATTCAGTGACCTAAGATCTAAGACATGCAAAGACAACTAACTCCCTTACACATGAGCAACTTCGTACATCATAAACTCATAACCCACAAACTCTTAATAAACCTAGGGAGACTTTTTGAACCCACATTTTGTGATGACTTGTCATGTAGGTGAACATTTTGACAAAAAAAATATGAATCAACCCCGAGAAAATACCCTTTTTAAGAAGAGAGAAACTGCAGTGACAAATGCCATTGATTTAAGAAAAGAAAAATTGATGTTAGGTCGAGGTCTTAGGCATATTTGCTTGACCTGAAGTTGTGTAGGTGTACTCATCATCACCAGAAAAAAAATTTGGGGGAAAAAAAAAAAAGATTTTGAATTCTTAAAGGCCTAGATCTAAAATAGATAGCAGGTATTTACTAAATTTTATCTCTTCTATAAATTTTCTTTCCTTTTTCGTTTTTTTCTTCAGATTGTTCATCAAGTTCAAGATTGTCTATAAAAAACAATTGAATTTCAAACAAATCCCTCTAGACAATTTTATTTAAGAGTTTTGGAGGCGCGTGCTGATGTTGTTCAAATTAGCTCATGTGCATGTAGAGCATAGTCCAATAGGAGCATAATACGCACTTAATCTATTGGCCTAAATAGCTACTAAGTGGTAGTTTTTAATTATGAAATCTTGGCATCCACTTGGAATCTCCAGATAAATATTTCATGACAATGATTTATGAGTTGCAAAATGCTGAGATCTGATGGTCCAAATTTTGGATGAAATTGAATCCTTTGTATTTAATCTTCGGATGTTATCTTTCTCAAGCACATTATAGAGTGTATGCTCTGTCTTCTTCTTCCTTTTATTTTTTTTATTTTTTTTATTTTTTTTTGAGGTTGGATTTGTCGATGAGTTAAGGAGGTCAGATCCTCCAGTTTTGGGTATTAAAAGTACACCTTAGTAAAGGAATGAATGGATGACATGCTCCTTTTCTTTCTTATATATATATATATATATATATATATATATATATATATATATATATTATAAACCTTATAATAGCTGGGCAGTTACAATGAATGATAATATAAGTGGAATCCCAGCCGTCAGATCTTCATCATGTGGTTTACAATACATATCACCATAAGAATTTTAATGTTGTTTTTATATATCTTATTAAGATGAAATTTTGGGTCTATATACCTAGCACTATTGCTCACCATATAAATATATATAAAAAATTATTTTCAATAATTTAAAATGACCAAATTAGCCTCATCATTTTTTAAGGGTATTTAGATCATTTTATATTTTAGAAAATACTTTTTATATATTTTTTAATTTCTCTCCCTATTTTTTAGTACAAACTTCTAAAATTTCATTATGATTCGATTCTTTAAAAAAAATATTAAAATTCATATAGTGATATGTGATGAATATCTGACGGTTCTCATTCCACCTATATTACTATTCATTATAGCTGCCCAGCTATTGTCATAAATATATGTATATATACATATATATCAGTGTGTGTGTGTGGAAAACTCTTCCCAACACTTGTAGGCTAAAGTGAACAATGATTTCATCTACTCTCATCACCATCTAAACTACATCGACGGTCACAGTTCTCTGGTAGTGTTTTAATTTTCATGTTTTTTCTGCAAATCAAATTTGGAGAATATGTACATATTAGTGAGGCGCACTTAATAATTTATAAAATATAAATTGACCAAAATACCTCCAAAAATTTATAGGGATATTTTGATCAATTTATATTTTGTAAATTATTTTTTTCCTATTTTTATTAGGCGCGTCTCACTAAGATGTACACACGTTCCAAATTTCTAGTCATTCCGATTAATAAAAAAATAATGAAAATTAAAACACTACCGGACAGCTGTGACCGTACGATGAAGTTTGGAAGGTGATAAGGGTTCATTTTCGCCTATAGACGTTTTGTATTTACTTATTTGATATTTATTAAGCTTGTAGTATTGAATGAATATCAAGGAAAGACAACTGTAGATATATGAAATTTGATTGTTTTGTATCCACAAATCTTTTCCTTGGACTAAAACTATAGTTCTTATTCTTAGAAGCATTCCGTGTACTAACGGATTGCCAAAATACGAGTATAGTCCACAAATAGTTCCCAAATTTCCATAGAAAATATCTTTATAAAGGTATATTTATTAAAGGGTGCGGTTTGTATAGAGCCTAGGCTCTAAACAATCAAATCAGAGCCTACCTTCAAATGGTGTCGAAAAATGTGGTTTCAATACTGAAAATATTTTTGATACCCTTAAAATATATGTTCATCTTTATTTATAAAGTTTAAAGCTTCAAAAATAATGTAGATCGATAGATCTATGAAAACTTAAATATCTTAAAAATTGACGGTCTAAAATGCTTTACAAAATACACTATTTCCAAAACTTGAAATCTATTTTTCTCTCATGTCTATGCAACTTGATGTTGAGATGATCAATTTGAGTATATTTGAACGTCAAAACAATCTTTTCTAGTGCAATTTTTAGGTAGGCTCAAATTTGATTATTTAGAGCCTCAGCTCTATATAAATTTTTTCCTTAATTAAATCCCAAAACACCATCTCAAGGATCAGAAAAATTTCCCAAGAGCTCAAACCTCACCTCAATCTGACTACCTTTGGAAAGTTATGGTCAAAAGTGCATTATGTTGGCATAATGCCACAAAGAATGCCCCATTACCATTGGTTGATTGACATGATGTATTCATGCCTTTCATTGTTCTTAACTCCTTTTTTTTTCATCCCATGTTGGTGGATTTTGATGAGAAATGTAAAAGAAGTTTGTGGCTACATGAGCATCAAAATCAAATAATTTGGTAGATGCGTTTTTTTAGTAAATAATTTGGTATATGTTAAGTATATTATGAAGATAAGGCAACGGTAACCAAAAACATTGTATATCTCTTTGTATACAAAATATATGTTATTTACTTATTATTCTAGTTTTTTACTAGAAAAATAGAAAATTGATTTTGGTATTTTGCAATAGTGTTATTTGGATCAGACCGGCCATTGAACTAGTAACAAAGTTTGATCCAGTCAAAACCGGTCGGACCATCGGTCAAACTAGTTGAATTGAATTGAAAAAGGAGAAAATGTGAGGTTTTGACGACAAAAATGGATGGGTGACAGTTCTCTAAAGCTACAATTCCCTAGTCTATTTGATAAAGTAAACTCTAAAAGTAACAGTGCATGTGAAATGGTTGAAGACCGGGACTTTCACTCAAATTGGGACATCAGTTGTTCCTATGGAAAGGTTAATAATGAGGTAGTCGAAGAATATGCTCAATGTTTTTTACTTGTACTACAATTTTATTATTGTCCTGATTTGGATGATAAGGTAGTATGGGAACATAGCAGAAGTGGTAATTTTTCAGTAAGTTCGGCTTTTAAATTGTTATTTAATGACGTATCAAATGGTTGGATGTACCAGCAGGGAAAATCTAGAAATGGACTATACCTCTAAAAGTCAAAACTTTCTTATAGTTGATGAAATTGAGGATATTGTTAACTGTTGATATGTTGTGAGAAAAGAGAGAAAAAGTTATTATTAATGTTTGTATTATGTGCAAACAGGATGAGGAAACTGTTCACCATTTATTCATACACTGTGGTTATGCAAAGGAAGTATGGACTAAGACCTTAGTGGGGCTTGGTTTCGATGGGGATGGCCCTTTACAGATTGATGATTTGTTTGGACTAAGGCCTTAGTGGGGCTTGGTTTCAATGGGGATGGCCCTTTACAGATTGATGATTTGCCCTTTACAGATTGATGATTTGTTTGGTTATTGGTTGGTGGCTGGATTAAGTAAGAAAGGTAGAATTATTTGGAAGGTAGTAAAAGCTGTTGTCTTATGGGAGATTTGAAAGGAAAGAAATCAAAGATATTTTAAAAATAAAGCAAAAACAGCAATGGAATTACATGAAGAAATTAGAGTTGTCATGGCTGAATGGCTAGGGGTAAACAAGGAATGATGGGGCGTTTCAAGGGTAGATTCAATGTAAAATTTGAATGTGCTAATCAAGGAATGTGTAGCAAAAGAAATAAGAATGGGAATGTGGAAATATACCGTAGAAGGGTGGATAAAGCTAAACTTTGATGGTAGTTCCATGAGCAATCCAGGCCTCGCAGGTATTGATGGGAATATAAGGGATTGTGGAGGTAATACACTGTTAAAATTCTTTGGACCAGTTGGGGCTGCAACTACAAAGGAAGCGGAGTGTAGGGCTGCTCTACAAGGTGTGAAGTTAGCAAAAAGGTTCCAAAGACCTATTGCCATTAAAGAGGATTCTATCAATATCGTTAAATGGATAAAAGGGGAAGCAGAGTACCCTTGGAAACTACATAGTTTGGTTCGTGAATTGGTGGATTGCTATGTGGATATTGAGCATTATGTTGTTCATGTTTATAAAGAGAGTAATATGGAGGCAGACGGTATTGCAAAAGCTGGTGTTACTGCTACAAGTTTAACAATTGTATAAATGTACTGAGCAATTGGTTTATTTGCAATAGTGGTTTTCTTTATTTCTTTTCTCATGTAATTGAGCCGGGGTTTGACCTGTGCGATGATGTAAAGGTTCTATTATAGATTTGAATAAAGTTGTTAATGTTTTTCAAAAAATATATATACAAAAAAAAAAATTAATGGTGTAAAAATATATTTATATTATGAAAAAAATTGCTTAAATTTATTTGACCGGTCAAACTAATAAAAACTGGTAGAGTAATATGGACAAAACTAATCAAATATTGATTTTGATTGATTTTCAATCAAATCTATTTTTTACTTTAGACCAAACTGTTCAATATACTAATGGGAAGTTGCACCAATAGGACTGGCCGGTAAATATATTTTACAATGAATGCATTTGGACAATAGGCAATCTCGACACTGTCGAAGTAGCTAGGCATTCGGAGAGGACCAAGGCGCTCTTGGAGGCAACAATAACTCTCTTAAGTTCAGGTTGGAAAACGAACCGCTACGGATTCCACTGATTCATGGGGTTTTGCATGAGGGCTACTAGGAGCAGAATACTATATGCCATAATTATTAAATATATATTTATGGGATTGTATAGTATGAGATCATTTATTTTTGTTAGAAGATGTCATAATTATGTCAAATTGGATGTCTTGAGTTGTGTTACAAAATTTGAGATTTTTGTTATTATTTTTTTTGAACTTAGGATCTAGTCAATCCAGTGTTCGTAAAATCGAATCGGAACTGTTAATTAGACATGGTCCTGAAAGCGGCTTAACCGGCCTAACCGATAAACCGGCCTATTCAACCGCTCGAACCTGGCAAGTCCTGGATGGTCAAAAAAGTGTAGAAAAAAAATAAAAATATAAAAAAAACTACTAAAATACAAAAAACATATAAATAATGATTAAAACAAAACACATTCAAATGAAGTTGAAAATTAATGAAAAAAATGGATTTTAGCCTATTTTATATTTTCCAAGAACTATCTTTAAAATTTTCTAAAAAAGATGGGAACATATAAAAGTGAGTATTAGTGACCAAAACAATTTGTAATCCTTACCATAATGTAAAGAAAATTTAAAATTGCATTACAAATCAAATTGCTTATTTTAGAGAATTTATATACATTTTTTTATTTTTTATTTTTAAAATACCGGTTGATCACCCTAACTGCCCAAAACCGGAACCGGCCACTAGTCAGTTCCGATCTAACAGAACGATTAGCGGTTAGATCGGGCGATTTTACGAACAATGAATCAATCATACATTCACAACCAGCCAATTTGAAATTTGATGCACAAGAGAGATTGTGACCACATTATATTAAAAGATAGTATCTAAAAAAAAATAGTCTCTTTATATAGTTTTTTTTTTTTTTTTGTCTATTATTGTAATTAATGCCAAAAGATATTCCACCCCCACAGGCTGTTCATTTACACCCTCAAGTAAAACCCCACCAAGGATTAATTTTAGGACCTCAAAATGTCTTTAACACCGATTAACCTCAATAAAAAGAATTTCCTATTTGCATCCTCTAAACACCCGAAAAGAATTTTAGGACCTTAAAATTTGTATTTAACACCGATTAACCTTAATAAAAAGAATTTCCTAATTGAATCCACTAAAAACCAAAAAAGATAGTCCCAAAATTGAATACAAACCGTCTAGTTTTCAGAGGGTGATATCTAAGTGTTAGAAAACTCAAATTTTAAATTTTTTTTATTTGAGAATAATCCTCAAATTTCAAAATTTTTCTTTTGAGAATTATCATCTAATGATTTTGGGGTGGTTCCCAAAATCTCAGATCGAAAAATCCTCCCAAATAGGTGAGGTAACCTAGGGAGGAGAAGCAAACCATGCTCACGAAAGAGCATAGTATATGCGCTTTTAATTGTTTTTGAAACCAAAATATCAAAATAGAGGTAATAAAAACCATATCATCCAAAAGTTCATACGCTGATGATATCAAATAGGGGCGACAAAAGCTAAAGAACTGGACCACTGAGTACAGAGATTAGCATAGTAGTTTTACTGTCTACTCTATGCTGTTTTAAAATTAGTGATATTGAGCCCAGATTTCTAAAGGCTAATTATCTTTTAAGCTTCTCGAGATTTTTTTCAGTTCTTGGAAAGTAGTAAGCACATTCAATCATTCTGTTAATTTTCCATCCACTGCTTTTGATTTTCTAATGAAGCTGCTTTGGTTTGTGACTTGCAGGATGCAGCATCACAGAAAACCAATGTATTCGTGCGAGTGTGACATCAAAGGCCCATCTCGTGATACCACAAAACCGGCCCACCTTTTTCGAATACAGGTTTAAGTATCAAATTAAAAGATTCTGCCACTATTGTAAACTATAAAGGCATTGCGATGATCTCCCAACTGAATACCCCTTGATGCTTTGAAGAAACCCACTAATTTACAGTGGGCTGTAGAGAGGTCCTTCATCAAAAACCTGCAGCGACCACCAAGCCCACCCACTTCATATTCAAATAGTCTCATTCCACTCTATTGTAGATTTTTTCGAAGTCCAGCTTGCATATAAAACCAACTTCTTCATATTCAAATAGTCTCATTCCACTCTATTGTAGATTTTTGCAAAGTCTAGCTTGCATATAAGACCAGGTTACTTTCTCGCTGCCTGGAGTGTAGTCCTGTCCCAATAATATGCTTTCCATTATCTGAGGTCTTCGATAAACAAGAATTGAGGGCCTGAGATTTCCTTACGGAGGAAGATTTTGAAACGTATCAGCCAACACTTTCAACGATCTTATGAATGCTATTCAAAAGACATATGTGCCAGGAATCTGTCCAATCAAACGTAGTAAATCTAACTTATATTCATCTTAAGAATTGCTTTGTACATACAGTAAGAGCAATGGCCCCAACAAATTCTCTAAGTTTCCAAAAAAAAAAAAAAGAAGAGAAAAAGTAAAAGAACTTTCGAACTGATTCTGTTTGGCAGTAACCAGAAAACCCCCACTAATCATGCGATGAATTCATAATCCATGATAGCCTTAGAGTTTGCAGCATTGGAGATTTCAGATAAACCATACGTCCACCTTTGAGCTACTTCAAGTAAGACTGCTCAATCCTGCAAAAAAAATTGACAGATGACTTGGGCAAGGTAGGTCCAAAAAAGGTGAGGACCTTAAACTTTCCCTTAACCCATCCCAAGTCCATGTATAGGAGGTGGGTCGGGTTGGGTAGGCAGCCAGTGTAAACTTTGCAACATGTTATTATGAATCATGAACCTACGTGGCCCTTGATAAAGAAGAATGAAGGAACATAATTCATGTAGCGGACCTCAAATAATTGGGATAAAGTTTAGATGATAATTATGATGAAACTTGGGCAACTGTTTTTCTTTTCTTTATATATTTACACTTAATACATTTATACATTCTTTTCTTTTCTTTATACATTTACACTTGATCACTGATGGGTTGCCAGAAGACATAAAATAAAGAAAAAAGTAGAACAATCAGAAATCAAAAGAAATAAATGGTGACTGAGTAAAGAATATTGGAATATCCAAAGACATGAACATACATGTCTCACCTAACAAAAACTTGATGTTATCCTAATGAACGTTCAATGACCTCATCCAAACCGATCAAAACAAAAAATATCTAATCCAAGAAGTATACATAAACTAAGGTTTGTCACTGACAATACTCTGAATATGCTTCAATAATTTGACAATGACTTTCTTCTTTTTCTTTTTCAGATAAAGAGTTATGATGACTTCACAAAATTTTCTCTTCACATTCTTCTTTATTTTCTTGTTGAAGCTAATCAGCTTCAATTCCAAATTTCACAGACAAAATAATTAGATACCACCAATCGAAAAGCTAACCTCTTCATAACCCAAAAGCAACTTATTGAGCAATGCAAGTAAGAAAGAATTAAGAGGGGAAAAAAATGGATTAACACCATAGGGGTTATTGAATACATACTTCAAGCTAAGTGGGAAGAGGAGACAATGGCATCTGACTATCAAAAGCCCCATCTGGCAGACCTTCAAGATGAATAGGATCCTTCTTGGTTCGTTCCAGAGAAGTTGCTTCATAAATCCCTGCACGTTTAAATAAATAAGATCATCAAACCAAATTCATTTGGAAAATGAGAAAAGAAGAAAATGTTGATAACAATTAAACAATTTTTTGCTGAATTGCTAGGAGCAATGAAAAGGACAAAAGACCGATAGCAAAGAAAAATAAGAATATTGTAAAATCAATCTAATGAAAGACATACTAAAAACCATGTATACGCTAACACCACAAACATATGTTCTCTAATATTAAATATGATACTAATTTGGAAGAACGGTGAATGCTTCTAAAGCATTCACCCAGCAAACTGGACTATGGCACAATAGACCTCCTGAGAGAAGCGTGGTACATGACAATGCCAGTTCTATGAGTTTCCAAGAGAATAAACTCACACACCTTGCTATAGAATTGTTTAGCAGTTGTCTGCCTTAAATAATTCACAAACATAACACAAGCAGCATGTAAAATGTTGTTTGTCAAGAACCAGTGCAAGCCACAAAGTAGTCAGCATGCTTGCACAGGATCAAATAAAACCTCTGAAATAGAGGCGCAGCTCGTATAAGATCATCAACAGAGTTCTTCCTAGAATTCTTATGGAGGTTGTGCCCATTTCTTTCATAACCAGCATAAGGGGGTCTGGTACACCGGAGATCAAACCTAAAGGGAGCAAAGCCCACAAGCTCCTTTCAACGTGGCATAAATCCATGAATCTAAGCAGTGCGTGATATTTACAGAAAACCATAAATATTATTGTTGGAAATAAGAAATAAAAGCATAAGAAACATTGCTGCAATTTGGTTTATTTGTTAATCAGAAAAAGAAAAGTTCCAGTGATACATACCCACACCCAAGAACAGGGAGCAAATCAGGAAACCAAGAATAGAGAAGTCCCTTTTGTATGCAATCTCCAAAACAATAATACAAATGCCAGTAACCATCAGATGTCGAGGAGAAGAAACTACTAGATGCAACCTGAAGCCAAACAAGAGTTCCATCAACTACAATTTCATTCCGAAGACCACAAGAACCACTCAGCACACATGAACTTACTCTCAGTGCAATATAGAAAGTCACTAGATAATGTGCAACTATGTTTATCCACAAAAAATGCAGTACAATAAAATACACCAGATATTTAAAGTGCAATTAGAGGAAAGTTGTCAAAAGAGGAGAGGCATAAAGGTGCTTTAGACCAAGGCAAGGTGGAACAGGTAGTGTGTAAGTTTCCTTGCAACAAATTAACAAAATATAAAAAATAACAAATAAGACAGGAATATTATAATCCATGTGACTACCTATGTGTGTGCCTATGCACATGGCTCCCTCCCTCTCTCTCCCCCTACCTCCGCCTTCCACCTTTCCTTGCTAAAAGGTTGAGTGTTTGTTTACTGGAAGCTGGAGCTTCCAGAACTATTGCAGTTCCCTGCATTTGTTGGAAATGCAGCATTGATTTGGAAGCCACAGCTTCCGAAGTGTATGGAAGTTCCATGAAACAAATCCCCCTTACGAAAAAAGGAAATGAAAGGAATTCAGAAAACAATTACACATATTTCTAGCAAACATAACTGACAAGTATATTTAAATTCCACCATTAAAACTAGAAAATGCTTCATCTAGGCAATGAAAACAAGTATAGAAACCACCATTCCAGGCTTTAAAGGGTCTAAAAACATACTCTAAACAATGAGAAAGAGAGTGTGATCAGCAAGAAAATTATCAATCAGTTTTAATTAAGTTCATGTCTAATTACAGACTCGATAGACTTCACTTGACTTGGGTACAATTCAACCTAAGGTTTCTAAGTTGGGTAGCTCAGCTGTGTCTTGATTCCAGTTCTCCAGTTTATCAGTTATTAAACTATTCAATAAATAAGAAAGAGATTTAAGAGACACATCAACTCCAAATTGAAGAATAAAGGGCCCCTGAACCATAGCATCAACTAACCTCAGTAGCATATGGTCCAAAAATGCCCCGGAATTCTCAACACCAGTTCTGTTGTCCTGCAGAAACCAGAAAGAATGCAATCTTGTGGTTTGCAACCAACCAGTGTGAATAACGACTAAGAGGAAAGAGCTAATCAATGCTTGCTTCTAGGCAAGACACTGCCCAACACATTATCCAATCATCATCATCATCGTCAAAGCCTTTTCCCAACTAATTGGGCCCGCCATTTTGCTCTATTAAGAGCCAGCACATTACCCAATAAACTACAAAAAAAAGGAGCTTGCCATGATGAAAGGGAAAAGCTTATCCATGGTTGTCATCCAAGGACCTAGTCATTCCCAATCACACCTAGGGAAAGTAGTCTACTGTAATCCAATAGACTTTGAAAAACCATATCCCATTGTGGCCATCATTGTCCACTTAAATGGACAGTGATGAGGTCCACTGAAATGGACAGCGATGCAGAGTAGGAGCCACCGTTAGGGCCATCTCCTGTTTTAGTGGATTGCACTCCACTGCTGTGCATCATTTCATGAACAATGACCCAAATGAACACTTATTATACTACCCTAATTTAATGGACTTAGTATACTTTCCCATAGTAATTAACATTCTCCATTAAATACTGCACACCCAAGGAAATCACAGCCAACTCCAGGAACCAGAATTAGTCATCTCACAGCCAAAGTTGACATTGTTGATCCAGATAATAAAAACTCCCCTTTGATCTCTGAGACAGATTTACAGCTGAAATGCCACTCCTAATAACCAAATTAATTATTGAAGTCAAGCTTCAAATAATTACACTACTAGATTAAATTAACATCAAGGCCACTTCTTAAATGAATTTAGCATCTTGCAATACCTGAGCCAACTGATTCAGCCCATTTCATTGCCAATAGCTCTCTTCACCTTTTACCTTGAGCCTCAAAACTCGAGCTTTGATGCCTAACACTATCCTTACTTTCCAAACAATTCGTGCAAGCCTTCCACTCATAACTAAATCCTTAAAGATAACTAAATGGAGACCATAACTTGTAAAAAATTATAGAAAGTCATCAGATGAAATATTATAGAAAACCATTTGATGAGATAGTGACTAACGTTTGATGGAAAACTATAAAGGCATTACCTCTCTTCAGCAATATTGTCAACATAGTAGACAAAAATGATCCCAAAAAGAGTCATGCTCAAATAAGCCCAAGTTGGGAAAGAAGGCTTTATGCCCCGCTCAGCAGTTGGCCCCTACATTGTCTCCAAAGAAAAGCACAATCAAGAAATGCATATTAGGCGATCCAGTTCGCAATAAATGGTTTCCAAAGAAAAGCACAATAGAGGCATGCATATTTAGGCGACCCGGTTCGGGAACACAATAATGGTAATTGGCAATCATCAACAAAAAAAGATTTAATGCAGGGTGCTCTTCCCAATGAATATGCCGAAATAAGGCAATCAAACTTACTAAAAGCATCTCCCACATGGCCAAAGGAAAGAGAAAACAAGTAGCGGAAGTAATTGTTATTGCATGCAGTCGCCTTTTCAGCTGATTCTGAAAGACAAAAATTGGATACCAAGTAAGGAATGGGTAAAATCCCTTCATAAATTTCATAGATAGAATCGCCAAAAAAATAAACTAATGAAACATACCTTGAGTGAAACACGTCGAGCAATCACCCGTCTCAATGCTGATAAAATTCCAGCAATGATTGGGACTGTCATTGTTTTAATTTCCAAGGGTTGATCTGTCTGAGTACTCGAATCTGTTCCCAGACTACCTTTGGAAGGTATCTCATAGTTAAGCATACCAACTTGGCGAAGCATGAATTCTTTAGAGAGGTTGCACCACTGAAATAAATGTATAATATCTTGGCTAGCAAAGTTATATCCCTTGCTACCAGTGTATCAAAAAGCGCTAGGTGGGTCCTAGGAGGCCTGAGGGGTCCAAGCCGCCCAGCGCCTAGGCGAGCGCCCAGAACCGGCGGCTGCCCAATTGAAAAAAACATACCAATATACCATATTCCAAGTTGAAAAAAAAAAAAAGACAGACATCGAGAAGAGAATTTTGATAATCCATATTGTTAAAACAGTAAACTGTAAAACCATACAAGTGTAGGTTTTAAAAGTCAACACTCAACACAACAAAAATATATAGAAACTATACAGTCTAACAAAAGCCAACACTCATGACTCAACAAAACAGTTAACACTCAACACCAAGAGTCTTCAGTCGTCATCATCAAAAGGAATATCAATAGGGAAAGCCTCATCATATGCATCAGAGTCGAGGCCATCATCATTAGAGTCATCTCCCTCTTCAATATAATTGTCAGGGCCCAGACTCTTCTGCATGGAATTCCTAACTGTCGTGTGCGTAATTCTTGCCTGACTGCCGCGTGCGTAATTCTTGACCTTTCTGTGTGTGTAAATTCCTGACCACTGTGTGTGTGTTTTCTTGGAGACGCGTGCGTTATGTCTAACATCCATGCATAACGTTTTACCGCGGTGTGCGGTTGAATAAGGTGGTCCAGGGGGGGACTTGCTCTTCATTTCCTCACCCATGTGATGCCACCTCACCCATGTGCTGCCACCTTACCCCGTGCATGTGTGCCACATCAGCTCAAGCATGTGGCCACCTTCTCTCTCTCTTTTTGCATGCAAGCCACTTGGCCTTGTATGCAGCCCTCTCTCTCTCTCCCCCCTTAATTTATAAAAGGCCTCCCCCAGCCCATTTACCTTCGCTCTCTCTCTCACCCACGTTTTCCCCTTTTAGACTTTAGAACCTTAGGCACTAAAGCCACTCTAAGGAACTTGACTAGGGAAGGGAGTTGGAATCCCATGGTGCATGTACGTAGGATTTTCCCCATGCTTTCATGCCTTGTGTGATGCATGTTCAATCTATTGCTAAAGTATGAAATTGATTTGTGTTTTTTAGCGATGCATGCTTGATTTATTGGTAAGAACATGAAATTGAAGTGTGATTATGCATATGCTTGTGAAAAAGGGGGTGGAGTTATGTTGTCTAAATTTGGTTAAGAGTTCTTGCAATTTGTATTCTTTGTAAATTGCACTTTTCACCGACTTTTATATGTCCAAATGAATCCAAATTTGATTCAAATAAAAGATGGGTGAGTTCTCTTCAATTGTTCTTAAGGTTGCAGAGTGAGATTCTTTATGAATTGGGAGATGGGCTACATTTTTCAAAAGAGTGTCACCTGAAATTTTAAAGAGTGTCACCTGAAATTTTTCAAAAAACTACTCTATGTGCATTTGCACTTTACAACAACTTTTATATGTCCAAATGAGTTCAAATTTGATTCAAATAAAAGATGGGTGAGTTATCTTCAATTGTTCTTAAGGTTGCAGAGTGAGATTCTTTATGAATTGGGAGATAGGCTACAGTTTCCAAAAGAGTGTCACCTAAAATTCTAAGATTTTCCAAAAAACTACACTCTCTGTGCATTGCACTTTTCACCGACTTTGATTCAAATGAAATATAGGTGAGTCATCCTCTTCAATGTTGCTTTTGGTTGTAGAGTGAAATTCTTCATGGTTTGAGATTTATGCCACCGATATGATATATGTAGTGTGATATGTGATAAGTGATATGTACTATGATTTCATATGTGAGCATGGACTTACCACTTAATGTGATATAATGTGTAAGCATAATATGATATAATGTGTAAGCATGATGAGATATGATGTGTGAGCATGGACTTGCCGCACGATGTGTGATATAATGTGTAATCATAATGTGACAAGACATGTTTATAAACTAGTAAATGTGCATGGTTGTATTAAGATGTGCTTGTGGTGCAATGAATGTTTACGAAACAGTGAATGTTTATGAAATATTAAATGTGCATAATTGCGATACGCATGCTTATGAGATAGTGAGTGCTTATAAAATAGTGAATGTTTATGAAATATTGAATGTGCATTTTGTAATAGGACATGCTTATGAAATATTGAATGTGCATTTTGTAATAGGACATGCTTATGAAATGAAAGTTTGATCTAAAATGTGTATGTGCTATGTGATAAGGGATACTATGCACATTATCACATAGCACATAGTACATACACATTTCAGATCACACTTTCATTTCAGGGCATACTTTCATTTCATAAGCATGTCCTATTACAACATGCACATTCAATATTTCATAAACATTCACTATTTCATAAGCACTCACTAGCTCATAAGCATGCCTTATCGCAATTATGCACATTTAATATTTCATAAACATTCACTGTATCGTAAACATTCATTGCACCACAAGCACATCTTAATACAACCATGCACATTTACTAGTTCATAAACATGTCTTATCACATTATATCACACATCATGCGGCAAGTCCATGCTCACACACATATCTCATCATGCTTACACATTATATCACACACATCATGCGGCAAGTCCATGCTCACACACATATCGCATCATGCTTACACATTATATCATATTATGCTTACACATTATATCACATTATGTGGCAAATCCATGCTCACATATGAAATCACAATACTTATAACATATCACATTACATATATCATATCAATGGCATAGGTCTCAAACCATGAAGAATTTCACCCTACAACCAAAAGAAACCTTGAAGAGGACTCACCTATCTTTCATTTGAATCAAATTTGAACTCATTTGGACATATAAAAGTCGGTGAAAAGTGCAATACACAGAGAGTGTAGTTTTCTGGAAAATCTTAGAATTTCAGGTGACACTCTTTTGAAAAATGTATCCTATCCCCAATTCATAAAGAATCTCACTCTGCAACCTTAAAAACAATTGAAAAGAACTCACCCATCTTTTATTTGAATCAAATTTGAACTCATTTAGACATATAAAAGTTGGTGAAAAGTGCAATGCACAGAGAGCGTAGTTTTCTGGAAAATCTCAAAATTTCAAGTGACATTCTTTTGGAAAATGTAGCGTATCTCCCAATTCATAAAGAATCTCACTCTGCAACCTTAAGAACAATTGAAGAGAACTCACCCATCTTTTATTTGAATCAAATTTGGACTCATTTGGACATATAAAAGTCGGCAAAAAGTACAATTTACAGAGAATACTGATTTCTGGAAAATTGCAGGAATTCTTAACCAGATTTAGACAACATAACTCCACCCCCATTTTCACAAGCATATGCATAATCTGAAAAGCATATGCATAATCACACTTCATGTTCTTACCAACAAATCAAGCATGCATCACTAAAAAACACAAATCAATTTCATACTTTAGCAATAGATTGAACATGCATCACACAAGGCATGAAAGCATGGGGAAGATCCTACTTACATGCACCATGGGATTCCAACTCCCTTCCCTAGTCAAGTTCCTTAGAGTGGCTTCAATGCCTAAGGTTCTAAAGTCTAAAAAGGGAAAACGTGGGTGAGAGAGAGAGAGAGCAAAGGTGAATGGGTTGGGGGAGGGCCTTTTATAAATTAAAGGGGGAGAGAGAGAGAGGGCTGCATGCAAGGCCAAGTCGCTTGCAAGCAAAAAGAGAGAGAAGGTGGCCACATGCATGAGCTGATGTGGCACACATGCATGGGGGTAAGGTGGCAATGAGGTGGTAGCATATGGGTGAGGTGGCATCACATGGGTGAGGAAAAGAACGGGGAGAAAATGAAGAGGAAGCCCCCCCCTGGACCACCCTATTCAACCACATATTGTGGTAAAACGTTACGCATAGCGGCTAGATAGAACACACGCGGTGCCAGAAAAACTCACACACAGTAGTCACGGCGGTCAGGAATTTACACACACAGAAAGGTCAAGAATTACGCAAGCGGCGGTCAGGCAAGAATTACACACACGACGGTTAGGAATCCATGCAGAAGAGTCTGAGCCCTTACAATAACGCTCGTCCTCCTCTGTTTCTCTGAATCTACCTCTTCCTCCTCTGCTTCTTCTACCTTCCTCGTACTCGTATGTACAGTCTGTGCAGATGAGGCCTTAGGAGTCTTGGCTGCTCTATCCTTTTCTCTGTGCCTCTCTGAACTCAAATATTGTATACTTTCCTCCCTGGTAGCCTCAGGAACATTTTTACACAAGGCAACATCCCCCTTAATATCGGCAAGTATTTTTTAAACTAGTAAATACCCCCATTAGTATCATTTTTGTCATTGGATTCAGGTTATAACCATACTTTCAACCCGGATCACCACTCCGACTAGAACCTGGAGGAGATACTTCCATAGAACAAGGCTTATTTTTATCCTTTTCTGGTTCTTCTAAATTCAGAAGATGTCTAACCTCATCCCAAATTGCTTCAAGAACCTTTGTACAATAAACAACATGACCTCTAACACCAGCAAGGTGTTTCTTGAATCGGCTAATACCCCCATTGGTATCTTTTTCACAAAAATTACACCTTATACAATTTTTATCATTTGGCTTTGGGTTGTACCCATACTTCCAACCTGGATCATTTCTCCTGAGGTAGCAGAAATAGATCTATGACAAGGATTTTGTTCTTGTTTTTGTTTTACCTAACTTATATATTGCTTAATCTCCTCTCTGTTAGCTTCAAGAACATTTTTACAAAGAGCAACATCCCCCTTAATACCGGTAAGATGTTTCTTAAACCGATTTATGCCTCCTTTTATATCTTTCCAACAAAAATTGCATCTAATGCAATTTTTATCATTTGCATTCGGAATGTATCCATACTTCGAAACCCGGATCTCCACTCCGACTAACTCCTAAAGAAGACATCTCAAAATAAATCAAACAATCTAAAAAATAAAGTTTTGCACTTACTTTGATTGCACGAACTCCGAACTTTGAGAAACACTTCGATCCAATGAAATGTAGTTTTCTGGAGGTTTCTTTCTCTCTAAAAGGGGTTTTTGTGGGTTTAGGTTTCAAGTGAACCTAAAACCCCTCCTTCTAACATTTTATATCTTTAAAAAGAATAAAAAAAAAAAAAAACAAATAAATAAATAAATAAACATTTCTTCCTCTGAGCAGGGGAGCAGGCCCTGGGCGGCCGCCCAGAGAACACCACCCAGTTTGGCCACCTAGACCTGGGCGATGCGCCCTGGCCTTCTGAACCGCCTAAGCGGCTGCCTAGGAGCTGGGCGGTCCATTTTTTTTAACACCGCTTGCTACTACCACGTTATTTGCAGATGAAATTTGAAATAAGTATGAAGGATATGGAATGGGGAGTATGTTGTTGTAGCCCACCCTTGAGACAAAAGATAGAATGCTGCCATAATTGCAAGGAGCCCACCCACCTAGAGAACATTCATATATCAAAAGCCTTTTCACAAAATCTAGATATACCATTACAATGAGCTCACATCAATAAGTCTTTTTATGGAAACCAGATAGATATGGTAGAACTTGACATAGGCGTTGCTTTTGAAACTTGATATTTCAAGATATTTTAAATTTTTAGCATACAAGAAAAGTCATATACATGTGGAATTGAAATCCCAACTAGGCATCAATAGCATGAGTATAATGACTAAGATCATGGATTCATAGTCCAATAACCTATATAGTTGATAGGCATAAAACTGTATTTTCTTTTTGAAACTGTTAACTGTGGCATAAAACTGTATTTTAATAGTCCAATAGACTGTTGAATCCATTGGGTCATCACTATAGCCACAAAAGTGATAGACTTACGGTGATGGAGATATAGTGAGAACCATCTGGTGGGTCTCACTCTGCCTCCAACTTCCACTTCACTGGTTATGGTCTTTACAAAGTCCATTAGATTAGATACTAAAAGATGAGTCAAATGAGAGTCGCAAATTGAACGTTTAATAACATTTATATTTCAATCATCCTAGTTTCACAGTGATGGCGATATAGAGTCTATCACTTCTGTGGCTATAGGATGATCATTACAGAGTCCATTGGTTTAGTTACTAAAAGATAAATCAAATGACAGTCACAAATTCAATGTTTCATAACATCTATATTTCGAACATCCTAGTTTCGGTATTACAAAGTACTTAAGAGACCTTGAAAGCATTGATTTCACTTATGAATGAACACTGAGGGCACTAAAGAAATAATCAAATGTAAAAAACCAAACATTGATTCATGTTACAGACTATTCAAACCCGAGAAGCACCTTTTTCCAGAGGCGACCCCATCGTCCATATAAGAATGCCGATAAAACTCCAAGGACAGCACCAGCATACTCTGCCATTATTGCTCTGAAGTTTTACATATAAATCGAGTCAAACACAGTTCAATGTTCAGATCTGCAAGTAAGAAAAAGCAATGAGAAGAACACTAGCGTGTCCACAGAGGTAAAGATGCCAGATGAAATCAACCAAAATAGACCCATTATGCATTTGTGTATAAGATTCAAAATCAGGATGGATAAAATCATGAAAAGCCCAAGGAAAGGGATGATTTGGGACCTTAACAATTGCAATGAAATTCTAAAAATAATTTTCTATCATTAAGATATATATTTTATGAATTCTTTGAACATCTTTCACTATGCATAAGACATCGCCCAAACTAAAACCTGGTTACTTTATTGTTCTCTATTAGCTGTTCAAGGATTCATAAAAGCAGTATCCCTCATCTTTCACAGACTATTCAAAGCTAAAGATATATAACAAAGCCAGCTAGCTTTCTGTTTGTTAGATAGGTAATTTATAAGAAAATAAAACATGCGCTTTTGGAGTTTTATGAGACCATCTCATACTAATGAAACTGAAAGGGAAGTTCTATAGCATGGTTGTAAAACCAGTCATGCTTTATGAGATGGAATGTTGGGCAGTCAAGAAACAACATATGCATAGATTAATATGGTTGTGATAAGGATGTTAGGATGAGTGGCAAGACAAGAAATGTAGAATTTAAAATGACTACATAAGAGGCAACTTAGGGGTAGCTCCAATAAGATGAGGGAAAGTAGACTTCGGTGTTCTAGCCATGTGCAGCGTCGACCTGGAACAATATTAGTTACGAAGAGTGATTTGGTTCAAGTGGAAGGTTTTAAAAGGGCAACGGGAAGACACAAAAGGACATGGATAGAAGTGTGTGTGTGTGTGTGTGGCCAGGTGCAGCATCGACCTGGAACAACATCAATTACAAAGGGTGATTTGGTTCAAGTAGAAGGTTTTAAAAGGGTAAGGGGAAGACTCAAAAGGGCAGGGATAGAAGTGTCATGGATAGAAAAGTGTGCATGTGCGTGTGCTTGTGCACGCACGCGTGTGTGTATGTGTGTGTGAAAAGTGCAAACGTATATTATAGAAATAAGGTACACCTCAAAAATCTAGTTAAAAGAGTGTTCAAAAGTTAGAAAACCTTTTAATTGATTACCTTGACCTCAAGATGTATGGATATAAAAAAGAAAAGAATGTCAAGTCCCAAAAATAATACATTTTATAATAAATTATCTAGACCATCTATTTTCAAGTGTTTCTAAATCTACTCGTTTTGCATCATTTTTAAAATTTTAAATTTTATAATCACGATTGAACATGAATTTGCAAGCCATCGTGAGGCTTCCGACATAGGCACTGCATCTTCTGGCAAAATTTAGAGGTGCACCTTGCTTGTATATTATAAGGTGTGCAATTTATACAAACCCCACCCTACATACACACACGCACACACACACACATATATACATCTCTGTCCATCCATATACCTACATGAATCATGTTCCGTCATTCCACTCTATCAAGAACTATACTCTTAGTAAGACCATAAGTTACAATATCTTTTCTCACTACTTCCATTCATGTCCTTTGGGCTTCCCCCTTGCTCTTTTAGAGCCTTCCACTTGAACCAAATCATCTCACCTAACCAGTGTTATTCCAAATCAACGCTGCACATGTCCAAACCACCAAAGTCAACTTTCCCTCATTTTAATGCCTATTGGAGCTACCCATAAGTTCCCTCCAATATATTCATTCCGAATTCTATCATTGTCTTTTGTCACTCATCCATCTCAACATCCTCATCTCAGCTACATTCATTCTACAGTTATGTGGTTTGTTGCCCACTCCCTTCAGTTTCATGAGCATGCGACGATCACATACGACTCCAGAAGCACATCTCCAGTTCGTCCACCCAACTCTAATTTTGTGAGAAACATTTTCCTCAGTCTCTCCTTTCTCATGGATTATCGACCCAAGATATCAAAAATCATCTTTTTTAGGTACTTCTAGGCCATTAATCTTAACCGATTCCCCATTTTTGTTCCCATTTACTAAACTTGCATTCCACCTATTTGGTCTTAGTCTGGCTAATTTTAAAACCTTTAGATTCTAAAGCACCCCTCCAAAGTCTGACTTTGCATTTACACTACCTCTAGTCTCACCAATCAAAAATGTCATCCGCAAACAACATACGAGACTTCCTCTTATAGATGCCTAGTTAACACACACACACACACACATATGAGCCCACTCCCTCCCCACCCCCTGCCCATGCAGGCACACACACACATGCACACGTGCACACACATACACATATAGAAAGAGAGATGGATAGCATGAACTTTGCATGTACATGTAAGAGATGCCATCTTGCTCATGAGAGAGAAAATAAGATACCCTCTAAATGCTCAATGAAATGTTTGGACTCAAATTCCAGTAATTTTATCAGTTTTAAGATTTCAAAGTATGTTACCTAAAGAGATGCCTTCCATATATTCGATGAAATGTTGAACCATCTCCTCTAAAATATTTCATAAAATGCCTTTGCATCTCTCTCTCTCTCTCTCTCTCTCTCTCTCTCTCTCTCACCCACACACACACACACACAAGATCATGTGTGCCACTTAGGTGGCACCCAGCTCACCTAGGTGTATGCTAGAGCAGCCCCTCCATGGCAACGCAGCAGCCTAGAGCCTCAGCCCACCACAAAGCACTGCCTAGGTGCCGAGGCAGACTAACTTATACAACATTCATCAACAGTGCCACATAAAATCAGTTCAACCTAGAAGTATATAGTCATCACATTCAAGATACCAGAAGCAAGGAAAGTGTAATTTCTATGTGCCAATCGCTCTCCAATTACTAAATGACATCAGAAGCTTTGTAAGTTCAAAGAATTGCAAAGATCAACATCATCAGAAACTTCAGCACTAGATTAAAAAGAAATCTATATATAGTCTAAGAACCAAATATATGTCATAAATATCTAGACGGTAATTAAATGGTGTTTCAACTGGAGGATTAAAATCAACCTGACCGGTCCACATGATTTCAGGCCCTTCCCCCAAAATATGAAGTATAATGCTGTTATCCCTCCATTTATAATTGAAGGAACCACCTGAAACATTACATCCCGTTAAACAATACAAATGTAATTTATCTTAATAGTTTGTCATCTCTTACATATCATGAAAGCAATTTTTAATGGTTAAAGCATTTGAATTGTATGTCCAAACAGTGTTGGATTAAATAGTACTTGACCTGTGAATTAGACAAAGCACGCCCTTTCCATGGCTTTTGCAAAGCTAGAAAGATTATAGATGATGGAACCAAACAAGTGAAAAGGAAAGCAATGACTGATGCTCCTTGCTCAGTAACATATAGGTACATGGAGAAAACCGACCATATCCTCATAAAGTTGCCAATAATATGGATTATCTGCAAGGGGGTGTACCTGCCAGACTAAAAAAGCTTAGTCATGAGTCGTGATTTCAGGCATTGACTCGCATGGAAGATCCCACAAATGAAATGTAAGAGAAACTAGCCAAAAAAGAGGATTTTCAAACTTGTAAATACTGCATTAACCATCAAGCATGTCACAGAACCAAATATGACTTCTGACAACTTGCTGAAGCCATAAAAATATCACTCTGTACATTCTGAAGTGTCAACATCTTGTTAGGATCATTTTTATTTCAAAAACCATTACGAATGCTGACCACAAATAATCGTAAATAGGATATCGATTACCAATCCCTAGGTCCACTAACAATCTTGAGAATGTGTTGGTCAAAATGGAATTAAAAATTGTAACGGAAGAACTTACTGCCGTACTAGATTTGACCACTCCAAACCCCCTCTTGACTCTACAACTAGATTTGACCACTCGAAAGTCCTAACAGCCAAACTAGGTCCACGACTTGATATAACTCAATCGGCAACTTCATACAACCATACTCCATTAAACCAGGGAAGCAGGACATGTATTCACACATACAATAGCAGTTTGAAAAAATTCAACAGCATGATTCAAAAGAAACAACATTTTCATCATCATCAAAAATAGCAGAGCCATTTAAAGTTTTTTTATTTCTTTTTGGGGGTAATGAGCTACGTAAAGTTACCTTAAAGAGAAAACATATCTTCTCCTCAACAAGTCATCAACTTTGTCATCATTTTTAGCTTAAGACTAGAGAAAGGGAGAGACTACTCCAAAAAAAACTCAACTGGTTTAGCCTGTTACCACCCTCGAACTCACCCATTGGAACCCCTTTTTTAGGAATAAAAGAACTCAGAACCACCTTGCCTTTGCAACAAACCCAAGGAAGTGAACTGATAACTTCCCTTCCACGATAGAATGTTTCTTCCAGTAAACGCATTTCCTCGATAGTACACTAAGGGCATGTTTGGATGTACTTGTTATTAGTGATAATTCACTATTTCAATAAATTAATTCTCACAAAGAATCATTGTTGTTTTGCAATGTGCTAGTAAAATTGTTTTGAGATAAGCATATAGGCAATTTTACATATAAGTTTATCATTTTAAGTAGTTGATTTCACTTTATTCAAAGTAATTTGCTGAAATTACATGTTTTTACTAATAAATAACTAAAAAAACTTAAAAATATCGAAAAAATTAAATAACTAAATAATATTACACACAATACAAGATATGAATCAAACAGCTGACAAAATAACATTATGCAGAGTATATTTATTTCTGATATAATCTATAATACAAGTACATAATGAACAGTTAACAAAATACTATTATGAGAAATATATTAATCTCAGATAAGATAGTCTACCCTTGATAAGCCCTATCAAGCCCTAAGTTTTGGAGCAAGTTACTTGTTTCCCTATCAAACATAGAAGATCTTTTGAATAGCCCTTGAACTACTAATGACTTGTTCCAAACTCCCAAAGTAAAAAGAATTCAAGCCACAAGAGAGGCAATAAACACAATAGAGACCTGCAAATAATGTACATAACCTTTTTTTTCAACATAGCAAAAGATTTGCAAGAGCGCGTGGAAGGAGAAAGCACAACCTTTATTACTTGACTTCCCATATTGTATGAAGTACTAAAGACTTGTCATCTTGGTGGGAAGCCCACACAGGATTCCAGTTGAAGTCATTGCCTTTATGCATATGGTTATTCACTCAAGAAGGTTATTGATATACCTTACGTTATCCACAAATTCTTAAGACTCGAGTTTCTATTGTAGAGAAGCCTAGAACCCAAGGTAAGCATAGAGAAGGGCCATGAACATGTCAACTTAGGCCTCTAATAGTGCAATACTAGCATTTTACAGGTATTGGTGTCAAAGAATGATGAACAAGGTCAATTATAGAGTGTATCTCCTTGGATTTCTTCAAGATCTTGTTAAAGATTCCATAAGGGCCTTCGCAAAAGCACTCAAGTCCTCAGAACACAAATACTGGAAAATTAGATCCAACCCCATCCGATCTGGGTCTGGGTCCATTCAAGACATGAACGGGATGAGTCAGGTTCGAGTCAAGGCACACACACACACACACACACACAACTAATAGTTTTTATATATTATAAAACATAATATATATAATATATTATTTAGACCCATACCCGACCCGATGGAGGTCCAGGTCCAACCCGGACCCAATCGCATTGGGTCTAGGTCAGGGTTGACAGGATTCGACCTGACCCGTTTACACTTACAGGTTCACATTCGAATCGATAGAGGACCTCATGGGTCTCATGTGTGGCTCCCGATAGGAGGTAGCATAAGTCCCATGGCTATCTTTTGGCAAGGAGAAGTGTGATTTAGAGGGAGAAGAAGACACAAACATTGGAACAGAAATATCATCTAATTTGCCATTCCATAAAAAAGGAAATAAACAAAGTTCCATCGCTGAGTGACAAGTGGCAAATTCATGGAAAATTGCAATTCCCACTACACAATAATGCACCTATACTTCTTCATCAACATTGTTTTTCAACTGGAAGACCCAAGACTTTGGGCTATCCAGACACATGTGGAATTAAATAAATTACAAGATTTTCAAGTGCACCTACATGGACAGCAAGAGGATCAGGAAAAAAATGAAATACAATATGGATCATGTAATATTCTGGGCCCTTGGCTCCAAAGAATTGTTTTATAGGTCATAGTAAGTGAACAGAAGTTGATCCTAGTCCTTGACCTCTTTTATTGTATGATCGTGTAGTTCCAGTCTTATATTCTTATATACGGCCTAGTGGCCAACAGCTACCAGAGGGTTTCTCATCAGTGTTCGAAACAGCTCCAACCGGAACCAGGGCCTTCCACATTATTGGGAATGGTTTTTCCCTTTTTTTGAAGGATAGATTAGGGGCTTACTTAGAGCGAGCAATGGTAGAACTCTTAGTAGGGAACCACTTTTCCCTTGACCTTTTCTAGTGTTGATTTTATCTTTTCTTTTCTAGTCCTTTTATTCATGGGTCATGTCCTTTTTTTTTGGGGGCGGGGGGAGGGGGGGGGGGGTAATTAGGTCATGTCCTTTTGGTTCCACTAAAGTGTGGAACGAGGCAGAACCAATCTGCTGATTATTACTTACAAAGGATTACTACCACATGTTACATGATCAAATCTTCTCCATCAGAGTAGTCACACAATTGACAGAAAACCTCTTCACATGAACATCTAGTCATGAAGTCAATGATGAACTATTCCTAAAAAAAAATAAGTTTTAATGGCAAATATTTAAAACGAATCTGCCAAATAAGGAGATTTTTAATGGCAAATATTTAAACGAATCTGCCAAATCAGGAGATATGTGCACATACGGTATAGCTAATGTCTAGACCAAGAAGCCATAGTAGCAATTGCATCAGTAATAGTCTATATTGGCAATATCATATCCAATGCTTCAAATTTATGCCTATTATGTTATCATTAATCTGTGAAATTGTTCCTTTTGGACTATTTAAGGAATTATTGTGGGATAAATTGAAGAGGGGTATAGTTAAGTGACTCCAAATTCATAAAATTGAGTGATTTATTATATTAGTATATTAAATCAGAAAGAAACTAAATCATCATCCAGTATGAAAGCATCATATATGAGCGTTATTACTACGTATGCAGGGATAGATATGCATGTATATTGATTTTATGCATGCGCTCACACCCACATGCAAACCACATTGATATAAAAGTTGGAATCCAATTATCCACATGTGCTTTGAAGACTACGTAGTTTAGATCTTTTCAGAGAATTTTGTAAAATAGTTACGCCTTGATTTCTTTTAGTCATAGCAGTAAAATCTATGAGATTTAAAGCCAATTCTCCATCAAGGATGAGCTCCACATGTCTCCAATCAAACATCAGAATCCAGTAAGAACTCTAAAAGACAATATAATTCTCAGGCCTCTACAGAAATTTTCTACAAGATTCAGAATCATAAAAATTGAATAACTTCTGCATACCAATTTATAGAAAAAGTGTTAGTCCCTCAAATGTCATATGAAGGGAAATATGGAAATAGGAAGACCAATATACAAACATAAATCATCATTGTAGACTCCTCAAGACATTTGCATCATGAGATCTATTTATCATGATATTTTAACTCCAAAGGAACAGAGTGATAAATTTGCCAACTCCATGTATATCATGTGTTAACCCAGAGTCCTTTATTTATCAATAGAGATGAGATTGTGAGAGAGATAGAGAAAGAAAAAGCATAGCCCAAACAGTTCAATTGCCTAAACATTTCAATTTGAATGTGAAAATGAAATATATCAAACCCAGAGAGAAAGACGCAAAAAGAGACAGATGAAGTGTTTCTCCCAACCCATGTATTCCATACTCTACTGTTCCTCATCACCAACGAGATGAAGACGAACTAAATTTCCCGACCTATTCACCCATGAGATCTAAATTACACTAACTTTCGATGACAAAAGAAATTACAGGCAGGTACAGAGCAATTTACCATCCATTCACGCATGAACCCCACACCCAACTTCTCCAACCCCCAGTAGACAGAGATAGAGGTTAGACCCCAAAAAATTCTAGAGAGAGAGAGCAACTCCAATTTCCTCAAGTTATCAAGCCCATAGAGAGAGAGAATTACCCTTCCCATTCATCCATAGACTCCATTTCTCTAAATTTTCCATCATGTAATAGCTATAAAGTCATATTGGAGCACCATAGAAAGAGAAGAGGAGATAAAAATGTGACCTGAAGGAAGCTGATCCAGGTCTCTGGTTCGTTATCCAGGCGTGGCCATTAGAACGAGAATCACCCACATCCAAGCTTGGCTTAGGGGACATCATCTTCTTCACCAATTAGGGCACAAAATTCATATAAAGCCAACCACAAAACTCTCTCTCGCCAACTAGGGCACAAAACCCTCTCTCTGAAACTTCTGCAACAAAAGAAAATGGCATTCGGAAGAGAGAAAAACATGCACGTGCAATGTGACGCGTGTGAAGGCGACGTGGCGTGTAAGTGTATATGGTACTAGCATTGTTTAAAAAACGCCGAGTCCCCGGTTCGACTCGAAAATCGCTATGAGGGATCGTATCGGTTAAAAAATCGAGAATCATCCGGTTCTAGAGAGAATCGTTCGGTTCTAAAGAGAACCGGACGATTTTGTACAGTGACTCGTACGGAATCAGCGAGTCCGTGAAGAACACGGGTTGTATAGTGTTCTTCACGGGATTTTTTGAAATTTGTCATTTTTTGATCATTTTTCTTGTTTTTTTTGCAGGCTGTAAATAGCTTTATTCAGCTTTTACAAGGATTAAATGGTTGAAAAATTTGGTGTTTTTGGATCACAAAACTTGCTTTTTTTAGGGTTTCCGCCTTTTCTGAAAGTTTCATGCCAAATAGGACATGAATCTTTCAAAATTTGTAGGCATTTTGATCGTAAAGCTGTGAATCAAAACCTTTTATTGCTAATTTGTGATAATCGTTGAGAAAAACAGAGTTTTTTGGAGATTGAAGGCTTCGGTTCACAAAATCAAGTAAGAAGTTTGGGTTTTTTTTTTTTTCCGCCATATGATTTATTTTACGGCATATTTTGAACATAATGAGTTCAATAATTAGGGTTTTTAATCTTTATTGTGTCTAGTATGATTTAAAATTTTCAATTTTACGTAATTTGGTCAATTACAGCATGAAATTTGAGATGAACACAAAGATGTCTGCGGAACCAAAATTCCGCTGTTTTTTTTTTTTTTTTTTCCGCCTTTTGATTTTGTTTTCATGATATATTAGAAATAATGTGTTAAAAATTTAGGATTGTGATTCCTTATATTGTTGTTTATCAAAAAATGTACTCAATTGGATGTAATTTATTCACTTAGAGGTGGATTTTTGAGTTAAGATGGCTTATGTAAAATGGCTTTGTGAAGAACAAATTTTTTTTTTTTTTTTTGTAATCCATGATCGAATTGTCTTTTTTTTTTTTTTGTAATCCATGATCGAATTTTTTGTTCTTTTTTTTTTTTTGTAACCCATGATAGAATTTTTTGTAATCCATGATCGAATTTTTTGTAATCCATGATCGAATTTTTTGTAATTCTTGATTGAATTTTTTGAAAATTTGTGATTTTTTTTTTAATCCATGATCGAATTTTTTTTTGTAATCCATGATCGAATTTTTTGAAAATTTGTGATTTTTTTTTTTTAATCCATGACCGAACTTTTTGAAAATTTGTTAATTTTTTTTTTTAATCCATGATCTAATTTTTTTTGTAATCCATGATCGAATTTTTTGAAAATTTGTTGTACTTTTTTATTTATTTCTTTTTATCCATGATCGAATTTTTTGAAAAATGATGATTTTCCGAAAAGATGTGAAAATCTTGATAAGGTTTTAATTATCATGATGTATTAAACCCAATTTTTAATTTTTATTGTTTGAGTTTGCTGTAATTTTTTTTTTTTTTTTCCCATGATCGAATTTTTTGAAAAATGATGATTTTCCGAAAAGATGTGAAAATCGTGACAAGGTTTTAATTATCATGAGGTATTAAACCATATTTTAAATTTTTATTGTTAAAGTTTTTGTTGAAAAAATTGTATTGTTGATGGATTATTTATGCAAAAAAATGCATGCTATTATATTTTTAATGCAAAACTGTATTTTTTTTATCTGTTGTTCATGGATTTTTTAGTTGGAATGACTGATGTTAGCTGGCTCTGTGAAGAATTGTTTTTATTATTAATTTTTTAATGCAAAAAATGTATGTTCTTGATAATTGAGTTGTAGCCATGTTTGGAGCTTGCATTTTGTATTATATTATTCTGAATGTTTGTAATTGATATGTACGAAAATATTATTGTCAATAAAGGTATTTTGCAATAACAAATAACAACAAATATGACTATATGAACTACCGCAACATATTATCACTACACATGTTGATTATTTTTCTTTTTGAACTGTCAGGTTAATTTTATACTTTTTACATCTTCAAACAGTTGAATCATATCAAGATCTGCAGAAGACCCTGCATGGCAACATGGGGTCAGACTTGATCCCAACAACAAAAACAAAATTATTTGTAATTACTGTCAAAGAGTGATAAGTAGTGGGGTACATAGGTTCAAGCAACACTTGGCAGGGGTTAAGGGAGAAGTTTCTGCATGCACTAGTATCTCTAGTAATGTAAAAAAACAGATGGCGGCAATTCTTAATGCTAACAAAGGTAAAAAAATTGCCAAACATAGGATGTATGAGGAGATAGCTAGTTTATATACACCATCAAGCAGAAATGATACAGAAGAGCAATATAATAATGACCTAGAAGAGCAATATAATAATGAGCTGGACATGATCACAAGATTGAGTTTACATAAACAATATCAGAGGGAACGTGGGTTTAGAATGCCCGGTGGGTCTAGCTTAGACATGCATGGCGGGCCTAGCTCAGATATGCATGGTGGGCCTAGTTCAGATATGCATGGCGGGCCCAGCTCGAGTATGTATGGCGGGCCCAACTCAAATATGTATGGAGGGGTTGGTGGCAATATGCATCAAGGAGAATCAGTTGTTAAAGAAATTGTTTCTAGGTTACCTAGGAGTGCCAGTATTGCAGGTCATGGTCGTAAATACCCATTTCTCTCAAAGCCTAAGTCACAACAGATGACCTTAAGAGGCATGGTTAAAGGTACAAGAAACATATTAGGGAGATATGTTGGTAAATGGTTCTACGTTACAGGGATTCCCTTTGATGCAGCCAATAGCCCATATTTTCCACCTATGGTCAGTGCAATCCAGAGAGTCGAGCCAGGGGTAAAACCCCCGACGGCATATGAGCTCAGTGGGCCAATATTAGATGAAGAGGTGGAGGAAGTTAAAAAGTGGATTAAAGAATATAAACAGAGTTGGCCAAGGATAGGAATTACTCTCATGAGTGATGGTTGGTTGAATAAAGTTAGCAAAAATGAGTTCTTAAACTTATTGGCCTATTCCCCAAAAGGTACAGCTTTTTTGTCTAGCAAAGACATATCAAGGACGAAGAAGGATGCAAACTTCTAAGTACGACTATATGATCAGATAGTGGAGGAGGTGGGAGATAAGTATGTAGTCCAGTTTATTACGGACAATGCGCGTGCATGTGTTTCTGCGGGCAGCAAGTTGATGGATAAGATGAAGCATCTAGTATGGACCCCGTGTGCTGCACACAGCATCGATCTTATGTTAGAGGAGATCGGTGAGATCAAAATTGTGAAGGAGACTCTAGAGGAAGCAAGGTTGGTGTCGAGATTTATATACGACCACTCTAAAATTTTATTTCTGTTTAGAGAACACTCTAAGAAAAAAGAGATAATCAGGCCTACCATAACCCGCTTTGCGACCGATTACTTAGCTGTGGACTCCATTCGAGAATATGAAGGTGCATTAAAGAGATTGTTTACTTGTGAAGAGTGGTTAAATGACCGCCTCTCGAAGTCCAGTACCAGTATAAAAGTGGATAACATAATCTCAAATAGGCAGTTCTGGTCTCGATGTTCCAGTGTTGTAGAGGCCACTACCCCTTTGGTCACGGCGTTAAGAATGGTGGATGCTGACAAGAAAGCTACCATGGGTATCCTTTATGAAGGTATTGAGAGGGCGAAATCAGCTATTGGGGAGAAGTGTAATTTTGCTAGCAAAGTGATCGAGATTATAAAAAAGAGGTGGAACACTAAATTTGGACGTCCAATTCATTATGCTGGTAAATATATATTTATATCATTACAATGTTTAAGTTTAAATCATTTTTTTATGAAATTGTAAATGACATTTTTCTACCTATATATTTTTTAGGTTACTACTTCAACCCAAAATTTTTCTATTTGACACCTGAACAACCCCACAAGATTATGGAAGGGGTTAGATACATTATTGCAAGGTTGGAGAGAAGCCATCGAAACCAAGTAGCAGCAATACAAGAGGTATTATTTAATGTTTGGGTAAGAACTTCATTGAGTTGTTATATTTGTGAGGAATAATGCACTAAAACGTAATATATTTGTTTTAGCTTGCTATGTATAGGGATGCTATAGAATCCTTCAGAACTAGACTTGCCAGAAATTCTCGAACTATGATGGATTCAGGTTATCCCCTCGCTAATATTTTGTTCATTCATATATTTAATCTTATGAATTGTTCTTGCCCTTACAATGCCTTTTGCATTTTAATCCAGCTGAATGGTGGGAGATATATGGTACTGATGCACCTCACCTAAAAAGATAGCAATCAAGGTGCTCTCCCAAAGACGTTCTGCTACTGGCTGTGAGCGCAACTGGAGTACGTTCCAATGGTTGCACACTACTAGGAGGAATCGACTCGCTTCTGAGAAGCTTCATAAACTAGTCTACGTTCATTATAATTTAAACCTCAGAGAGCGACAAATAAGAAGGAAGCTTGAAGACTATAGGACGATAGACTTAGACACAATATTTGTCACAGACACAGCAGACCAATGGGTAGTAGAAGAAGAGGAGCCAGTGTTGCACAAGAGAGTGTTCCTGGAGGCTATCGGTGATGAAGATATTGAAGAAAGTGATGAGCAGCATGAAAGAGGAAGCAGCCAGCCAACGTATCCACAATATGTCGGTGATATTGCACCTAATGAGGGAGAGTGGGAAGGGGGTCTAAGAGAAAATGAAAGAGAAGATGATTCTGAGGCCACTCTATCCCAGCCATATTATACATATCGAGTCCCAACAGCAACAGTGTAAGGATGAGCACGACAGTGCAGGTGAGCATGAAGGATGGACAAGCTTCGGGGATTTTGGATTGGGAACACAACAAAACACTAACACTCAGGGATTTGGAAATAGTCAGACGCCTGCTAATATCGATGATTCGTTTTTAGATCGAATAAATGAATTGTCAAACGAATTCAATCAATGGCACCAGCGTGACCAAGAAGAACAACAACGTCGTCTATCATTTTATTTTTAGATCGTATGTTACTAATTTTATGCTTTATTGTAGTCCATGTATGTTGATATACTTATTCCATGATAATTCTATGTTTATCCTTTTGTGTGATGTAAATTAAATGCTGAATGGCGGTTCATGCAGGGAAAGAACATATCAATATTTGCATATTCATTCAAAAACATGAAAATTCTTAATGGAGTACCCTCATTTCTTATTGAATTCCTAAAAAACAATATTTATAATGAATTTTAATAATTTTTTCAGATTTTTTTGAAGCTTTATTCTGACCGATTCACCCGATTCCCGATTCGAATCGTCGATTCGTCGATCCAGATCAGTTTCTTGGGTGCCCGATCCGGGTCACCGATCCGTTTTTTAAACCATTGGGTACTAGTATTAACATGCACAAAGGGGTTATGGAAGAGTGAATCTAGGGCTGCCCCTTTTAACGGATCGGCGTTTTGGATCGTCCACCATGAAAATCGTATCGGATCAGTAGATTGGCATGTCGGATCAAAGAGTCAGTCGAATCGACAAGTTTATCTTAAAATTTTTTAAACAAATCATTATAAATTTCTGAAAATAGTGTGTGATAGTTTTCAAAAGAAATTAAGAGTGATGCATTATGTACTTTCATTACTTTGTAAAAATAGGTGAATAGTGAGACGATGTTTTCTTGTTTGAATGTTTGTTCACCATAAATTCATATCACTGAAAAAAAGAGCCTATAATAATTAAGGATATAAATACAAAGTAAAAAATTGACCATACGACAATCAAAATACAACATAATGCCAAAACGAAATGTGGTTTTGTTTTTGTTCATCATCAACGCATGAATATAATTGAATTATCTCGAAAATTTATTGAGTCGATTCATGTACGCCTCAAAATCCTCAGTGCCGACCTGACTATAACCACACCCCTCACATTTGGAGAATTGTTGTTGTCCTTACCAAAAGTCCCAAGGCTTCTCTAGCCCTTGTGATTGCCCCCACTCGCTTGCTCACCCCTATACTCTTGCTCGTGCCCACCCTCTTGTTACTAGATCTGGGGTCGCGTATATACTGTATATCTTGGTTGGGATAGAGATACCTTACAATCATAATCTCTCTCGCTTCCTCCCCTACCCCCACCCATCTCACCATCAACATGTGCAACACCTCCTACATCTCTAACAAATTGCTCAAATGTCAGTAGGGGAACCTGCTTCTACTCCCCATCCTCCTCCCTGCTCATCAACATCGTGTTCTTTACACATCTCACTGATTGCCTCGAGGAATGTTATCTTGCCTAGCAATCGAGGCTCTTCCTTCACCAACCATGGTTTAGCTATATCTACAATAAATACCACATAGAATTCAATTGAGATGTAATCATCAATCTTCCTTTGCAGATGTAGTTGTTAGAGCTTTGAATTGTAATGAATAAAGATGAGCTTATGAAGTTTGTCGGAAGTCAGCCGATTTCTTCTAGGGGTGTGTATGCACTGGAAGGAGCTATATTTTTGCTCACATCCAGTAGTTGAACATGTCTGGGATAGCACATTGATTGCTATCATCTTTAAGTGAGGTGTGTCTCCACCATGGCACTTCCACCATTCAGCTGAAATGAGATATAAACTGCATTGTAAGAAAGAGAAAAAATATTTTTATAAGGAAAGGTGTAAAAGAAGACATAATTACATATTAGATTACTTGGATCCATTGTACTTTGAGAAGCCATGACAAGTCTTCTTGCAAACGAGCCTTACGCATCCCTATACATAGACATCTACGAAAGATATTATGATTTAGTACTTTAATTATACGTCAGGTGCATCAAATTAATATAATTTTTATAGGCTACAATAACTGTTAAAATGTTACCTCACTCAATGCCATTGATTAGGATCTACAGTTCCTCCCCAACTTCTCGATAATATATTTCACCACCTCGATAACATCGTTACGAATAATAGGCACATTGTAGAAACAACCAAGATTAAAGTACAAACCTATACAATACAAAGATGGAGAAACTATTTAAATTGACGTCGATGAAAATTTTTAATCTAACATTTCTAAGCATATATATAACCATTTCACATGCATAGTGGATTGGGAGGCCTAGTTGATTTTTCCACTTTTTTTATATGATATCTACCACTGCAAACGCAAAATTGCACTTCTCCTAAATAGATCTCTTTGTCCTCTCCATCCCTTCATAGAGGATCCCCATGGTGGATTTATTGTCACCATCTACCATTCTTAATAGTGTTACTTAAGAAACACTTGCTAAATCTATGTGAGCACACCTGGTCCAGAATTTCTTATTGGAGATTTTGGCCTCAACATTTTATCCCTCACTGGACTTTACAAGTCTATCATTTGTACACTTATCATTGGTGAATATCCTCTTTAGTGCGGCTGGTGATAGTACAATAGAGTTCATGACCACATAGTCAATCACGAAGCTGATGATAGTGGGCCTGATTAAATCCATGCCGATATACTGTCGCATCAAATAATGGATCCTGAAGTGGTTGTAGATAAATCTTGTGATCAACTTTGCCAATGTGAGAGTCTCTCCCACATTCTTGAGTATGCCAATATTCTCCAATATGAGATTAATACAATGGGCTGCTCACGGAGTCCATACCAAATGTTTTTTTTTCCATCAATTTTGACCCCACTGAAATACAAGCCCTCGCATTATCTATAATAACATGTATCATATGCTTCTCTCCTACCTCTTCAACTATCTAGTCCAATACCCATGCAATGGACTCCACTTCTTTCATCATTCCAAAGACATCTCTACTAGACAAGAAGGTCATACCATGTGAACAATAAACCAAAAATTTTAGGTAGTCTTTTTTATTGATTTTGTTCCACCAACCGCCACTCATGATGGTGACGCCCCGTTCTTGATCAACTGTCTTTAAGATCTGCAGTCCATTTCTTAGTATCTTCTACCTTTAATCCAAGATTGGCTCATTAAACTCATATGTTGTAGGGGCTCTACCCCAGTCCCTGCTTTATGAATTTTAGTGACCATAGAGGGGTAAAATGGGCTATTGACTGCATTGAAGGGGATCACCTCATGCCATTAAATTATGTGCACCCTTTATCATGCCTTTTACAGTCATTTGTTAAAACTTATGCCTCTTGATGAATGGCTCACCCTCAGCCATTGGCCTCATCAATTTACTGCGTGCTCCTCTCATGCTAGATAGGCTAAGAGTAATGTCCTCTACATCATGGAATGAGGTTGCCTCAGACGATCCCTCGGCTATTGAACTGGCACCAGGTGTCCCTTTGCTAGGCCCTCCATACATGCTCGGGGCGGGCCCCCTATACATGCTCTGGTCAAGCCCTCCATGTATGCTCGAACTGGGGCCTCCATACACATTCATCCAGCTCTCTCGCTGGTCCACTTCTTCTAAGCTAGCTCTCATTGCAATCTCCGTGTCATGGTCGAATTTCTGATCTGGATCCATACAAGCTGGCAATCTCCTCATTTATCTCCTCTCTGGCTATCTTCTTATCCATATAAGCCTTGAAAAGAGCCGTTATTTGTTTCCTAACGTTGGCAGCTACATGGTTGTAAGAAAGCGACCTCTCCCTTAACCCTTGCCAAATGTGGCTTGAACGGGGTTTATGCCACTGGTTATGACCTTTTGGCAATAATTACAAATTACTTTATCTTTCCTGTTTGGATCAGCTCTAACCCCATGCTGCCATGCAAGGTCATCCTTAGATTTGTACATTATGATAATTGTTAAGTATGCTAATGGTAAGAAAATCACATTGATGTTCAATTGGACTGTGAAAACTATTTTACCATTTGTTTTTTGAGAAAATATCATCGAATTTTTGTGAGCCATCACTTGAGTCAATTGACATCCGGTCTTTGAGCATCAAACCCAAAATATATATTTTTATTTAAAAGTTATGTTCTCATTACAACTAGTGATATATGTTGAGTCCCATCTCAAGTTCTAGACGACTCTTTCACCACCAATGCTTGCTGCAAGGAGTCAAAGAGAGTTCATGTCTGTTTTCAAGTTGGGTTTCCATATATCAATATAATTCCAAATTTGCATTCAAAGATAGTTGTTATAAAAATGTAATTATTCTCGCATAAATCGAACTAGAGTAATAAGCCAACATGCTCCAAATCAGAATATTTCCAGCACAATATAAAATCAAATTGTAGAATAAGAATAAGATACTATGAAGTGAGCATAGAAAATCACATTTTTACAAATATCTCAATCAAGAATAATTTAATTATGTATCAAGAATGTATATTTTATTGCATTAAAAAAATTGACGATAAAATTGAAAAATACAAGTTTTTTTTTTCTTCGCATAAGAATTATAAATTCATGGCATAAAATTGAATATCAGTACAAGAAAAACGAAAACCATTGACAATAAAATTGAAAAATACAAGTTTTTTTCCCATGATAATTATAAATTTATGACATAAAATTGAATATAATTACAAGAAAATAAAAAAAAAAGTTGTATCCTTATATGGTGTGTATCAAGAACATAGGTTTGTCAAACTCCCTAATTTTAATCAGCAAAATAATTTAAAAGTAATTACTCAAAAAATCCTAAAATGTACCACTATGTATCTTGTAAAATCGACCTAGAATTCACATTTAATAGGAGAAATTAACTTCATGATCTTGTGGAGAAAATTAGCTGCTTCAAAATGCCCCAAAATTTATAGAAAATGGATCAAAATCGAGGTCATAATCCAAAGAATGGCTGATGAACCCTAAATCGCCATGAAAACCACAACGCATATAAAAAAAATCATATATAAAAATAAAACGAAATGATAAATCGTGATACTATTGGATCTGCAAATTGAAACAATCAAGATCAAAATATATACCTTAATTCGATTTGAATCGAGCTAATTTGATTGGAAATCAAGGTTTTCGGGACCTTATGAAGAACATGATTTCTTGAAAAATCGACCTACAATCCTTGCTTAATTACACAAATAAGAACCACAATCTTGTAAAGAATACCATTGTCTTCAAAAACCCTCTAATATCATTCAACATAGATTAAATTATCGCCTGAAATCCACAATTTGACAGAAAAAACGAAAGGCATGAACTGCTTTTGAAAAACCAATGCCGAAAAATCGATTTTGTGATTTCAATGGTGTGATAGTCTTTTCTATAATGAAATAAACACTTATTGATGCCCAATAATTCAATGAAAAGGCTTGCAATCGATCAATTAAGTCAATAATTCATTGAAAAAGGTGAAACTTGTGAAGAATTCACTGTTCAAATAGGGCTTTTCACAGGCTTGGCGATTCATTATAACAAATCCCCGATCCGTGACGTCATGACATCGACTTTATACAGTGGCACGGTTGGATCTCGTTTTATTCATGGATCCAGATTGGCTCCAACAATTCCCGATCTGGATCGAGAGAATCCGGATCGGCACAATGATTTTTTGAACCTTGGTTGTGCATAATGTATCGACCCAGCCTGCTGATCAATGGTCTCTTCTACATCCCACCCATCACAACATTACAAAAGGTATGGACGTGTGTCTCTATATTAGCGTTCAGTGGCTGTGACAGTGAGCCTTGATCATGTAGATTGGGGTTTTGGGGGGAACCCATATTGTCCCATGATCTATTTGGTCCCAGCCAGTTTCCATCTTAAACAGTGATCAAGATAATAAATCAATTGGTTTTAAAGCATTGTATAGACATATATGATGATCCTATGAACTGTTTGAAAACTTGAAATTGGGTTTTGGATCGGCCTTCTAGTGAACAATCATTAGATTCGATCGGCTGAATTGAGCAACTAGATTGGCTGAATTGGTGAAAATATTAATAAAAAAAAAAGTAGACAGCAATTAACCGATTCTCGAGACATAAACCCTGATCACCCACCCATCATCTCAACCTATATTGGGCAATTATGGTTAAACCTAGGTTTCATTTGATAACTTTTTCTACATTTTTCCTAGAAAAATCCCACCAGGCTTTCATGAAATCTGGGAGGAAAGTAAAAATTAGTAGCTTGAAAGCTAATAACGTTGTTTGATAAATTATGGTGTTGATAATTTCACCTGTTTGGTATTAGAAATGCAAAAAACTGCTTGCCTTAACCATTCATTATGTATTTTTTCGATTTGTTATGTAAAATGTTTACTTTGAATAAGATTCTCTTGTTATAACCCCATCTAATGCATATCTTATCAAATGTATGGTTAATATTGATTATATATATATATATATATATATATATATATATATATATATATATAAAACACCCACCAATAATTGAAAAACCAATCACACTAGTACACCAAAAAAGCAAAAAAGATGAGTACTATATCCATATCATAATGACTTTATTTTTCACCGTCAGTTTGTCAAACATTTTATATCCATATTAAACGTTTATTATACGTATCAATCAAACCAGTTTGAACAAATAAATCCAATTCAATCCCTCTATTTACAATTGTGGAGTGAATACCCTCTCCAATTTGAAGAGATGGTGTGTACACACAAGCCTTAAGAAGAGATGGACATAGTTATTGGGTTTGGTGTTGCTTTTCTATAAATGTGTGTATAAGAAGGTGGTCTCCTTCAGAGAGAAAATTTCACAGCAAGCTTTGACGATAGAGTTCCATAGGTAAATATTGGGTTAAGGAACCTAATAAAAAATGAGCTCAGCATATCGAGCCTTTTGAAGAGGAGCAGTAACCAACAAATATGTTGCGTAGAAGTTGCACTGGTGTAAATGATTTTTAAAGAGATAGCTATGAATTTGTTGCAAGGTTTTTGAAGCTGGTGCGTTTTTTGAGCAGGGTGCAAGATATAATGGGTTGGGAGTAGCAGTTTCTCTAAAGTAGTCTATCAGGTAAAGTAAGAGAAATAGGATTCGATGACGGGTGTGGTTTCCATAAGGTTGCAACCTTAGACAATCCAATTAAGACGCACCTGTATATTTTGTCATGATATATAATTTTGATGTTCTTGGGATTATCTCAAAATCTATTTTCATATCTAATTATAAAATTTTAAACTTCTAAAATGGTTAAAATTAAGTAGATCGATAATGTGATGTAAGATACACTATTTGTGAAACTCAAAATCCTTTCTTTTCATAGTAATATATCTCGTTATTGAGATGATTAATTAGAAGGCTTTTCAATATTAAAACAACATTTTCCGAATGGATTTTTTAGTTGCATATGTAGTTCTACATTTTAAGGTTGCAACCTAATATAAACGTTTTCCTTTGAGGAATGGGGTATTTTTACAAGGGGGAAGAGGGAGAAATAACGTTTGGAAAATTGAGTTTTTCAGGTAGTTCATTAGGGCAAGAGAGAGAAACAGATGATGATGGATGTAGGTTTAGGGAGGATTTATCGGGAAGAAAGAGAGTGCGCGGGTCCTAGTGCAGCTGATCCCAAATAGTTGGAAAAAAACTCTGATAATAATGATGATGATCAAATACTACCCTAGTGTTGTCTATAACACCACTTCCTTGTATCGTTCTAGGAAGGGAGGGAAAGGATGAGATTTAAGATGCGAAATATTACTTCAACGATCAAATTACATAAAAAAAATTAACAAGGTCAAATAATCTTATTTAACATTAGAGTGGCTTAGTTTCAGTTCACTCGGTACCTCAAAAAAATAGGTTTAAAAATGACCACAACTGCTCTTTTTCAGGATTGAAAACTGTAATTTAGGCCCACTTGATCGGACTGAGTTTAATGATATGAACAGCCATGGTTATTTGGACTTCCATATGCGTAACATGTTTTTCATACTAAGTTCTTACATGGGCTCCTTAAACTTAACGAGGTATTTATCTTTTTTACGCTGGAAATAAGTGACCCAAGTAAAAAATGAAGGTTCTGCTTTTGTTTGTTCAAGTTTAGGAACACAAATCTTCCTCAGTTGGAAAATTAGATGCTTGAGCAAAATGGCATTTTTAGCCTTCTTTGTTTAAACAAACTCATTTTTTCTTTCTTGGAAATCCTTGTTTAAACTTTGTAAGTGTGAAAAAGGAGGGTTGTTAACATCATCGCTCTCGAATTAAGTGGCACGAGAAAAATATGGTCATGCCCTTGGTTGTCCATAGCTAGCAACATAGAACTCACTTTTTTTCATGATAAAACCTTATTCCATTTTCCTAACATGAATAACATTTTTAATATCATGCTTTTCATTTCCCCAATATGACATGCTTTTATATATATGGAAAAAGCTAGGATTAGCCCACTAACTCATATGAACATATGAGTCTAACGGTCCAGATTGAATCCGAGCTGAACTGACGACAACAAATGTTCGGAAGTGCTTGAATTTTATTTTATTTTTTACAAACCTAAATCACTTGAAATTTTAGGTGTGTATTCTTCTCATCAAGCCACACCTAATAAAAACATAAAAAAATTATTTGTAAAAAATAAAATGACCAAAATACCCCCCAAAAATTTCAAGGGTATTTTGGCCAATTTATTTCATGTAAAATATTTTTTTGATATTTTTTCAGAGATTCACCTATTTTTGATAAATACACATCTAAAATGTTAAGTAATTTGAATTTGTAAAAAAATAAGTAAAATTCAAATATTACCAGACATCCGTGATCGTATCGGCCAAGATTCAATTTGAGCCGTTGGGCTCATATATTCATATGAGCTAGTGGGCTAATCCTAACTTATATATATATATATATATATATATATATATATATATATATATATATATATATATATATATATATGGAATGTCTTAAGAGAGACCATTTACCTTTCAAATAAGGTGGTCGCAAAAATGAAGGCTGTTTAGATTAGGACTTCATTGAGATTGGTATTGGAGCAACCTGCAGTTGAGCTTCCCCGTTACAAGTTATTTTAATAGAAAAATTATATATACCTTCCTAAATTCAAGTTTTTAGACATCTCACTCTCAAAAACTTTTTGTATCTCATTCTAAACCCCAATATTATTTATTTATATATTTATTCTCAAAATAAAAAAGTCAATACTTTAAGATAAAAATACCCCTACTTTTTTTGCTTCTCCTCCCTTTTGGAGTTGCATGAGTCTCTCTCTACTCACACTTTCTCTCTCCCTCTCCAAAGTGAAAACCCATTTCTCTCTCTCTCATTCCCTCTCCCGAAGTGAAACCCATTTATCTCTCTCTCTCTCCCTCTCTCAAAGTGAAAATCCATTTCTCTCTCTCTCTTTCTCAGTTTTTCAAAGTGAAAATCCTTTTTTTTCCCTCTCATTCTCTCTCTCTCTATCTTATTTGTGTGGAAATCCATTTCTCTCTCTCTCTCTCTCTCTTTCTCAGTTTTCCAAAGTGAAAATCTTTTTTTTTTCCTCTCATTCTCTCTCTCTCTCTATCTTATTTGAGTTCTAATAACGTGGTTTATAATGCGGCCTAGCACCAGTTTACCGGGCTGGATAGATTTGAGTTAAGTGACAGATATAAAAGGTTTTTACGGTCTAGCACTTTTTGTGCCAGACCACAAAAAAAAAATGGAATGAGACCCTATGTGCCAGACCACATTACTAGAAAATGAGAGAGGAAGAGAGAGAGAGAAAGAGAGGATATGAGTTTTTATAGAGAGAATGAAAGAGAGAAAAAGAGAGGATATGTTTAGAGAGAGAATGAAAGAGAGAAAAAGAGAGGACTTGGGTTTTTACTTTGGAGGGGGGAGAGAGTGTGGTACATTAGCATTGGAGTATAGGGTGGGTTAAGAAAGGTTTTGAAAGGTAACATATCAAGAAAGATGAATTTAGGGGGTATTAATATATTTTTTAATTAATACCCTACTGTTGACTATCGTGTCAGCTTTTTAGTTTCCCCACTCCCCGCCTCTCTCTCTCTACAAATGCCACATTTTTATAAATTTATGTTCTCCCTCCCCATAGACCTCTCTTCTCTCTCTCTTAAAAAAAACCCTCTCGCTTAAAAACACAAACCTTCCTTCAAACCCACACTCCCCCTCCCCAAACCTCTCCTCTCTCTCGCTTTCTCTCCAACACACCTCTCTCTGGCTACTTGCCCTCTTCACTCGTTGAGCTTCACCTGAAATTTTACTCTCGGTATTGAGTTGCTTGAAGACTAGGAAACTCCCTTGCCCCATTTGGAACTCTTTTCTCTCTCTTGGAAGATGATAAAACCAGATGTGCTAATGATGAATGCTTCTTTTATCTATTCCCACTCTTCTCCTTCTTCTATGATGTTGACACATATGGGCATGAGGCCTCACATGATTAGGCCTATAATTGTGGGTTTTGAGGAATCCCATGTTTTATTATAATTATCCATAATTACCTATGTTCTCCAACTTTCATATTGTCTAATGTTCATATGGATGAGTTGGATGAATATCCTTGAAATCATGGAAAACTTTTTCTTAGAGACCCATTGGAAAAAGATAAATGTTAGCATTTCTTCTCCTTATAAAAATAGGAAGCCAGATAGAAGAAGATACAAAAAAAAAAAAAAAGGTACATAGCTTCCTCTGTAAACAGATAATTTTTCTTCTCTCTTTAAAAAGCAAAAAGGGTTCATAATCTAAAATCCGAGCTCTGTGATCACCAGCCTCACGGCAATCCTCCTCTCTAATCTTGAGTAATGATCCTATGAGACCCTCCCACACCCATGTGTGTAGGACATTAAAAGATCACCATTAAATTTGACACAAATCTCTAGAAAAGTTATCATATAGGTGTGGGACTTGATTTTTCTACAAATATATGCCAAATTTAATGGTGATCCTTTGGGGGGTCCTACACACATGGGTGTGAAAAGGTCTCATAAGACCATTACTATATATATATATATATATATATATATATATATATATATATATATATATATATATATATATATATATATATATATATATGTGGGGAAATGATGTGATTAGCCCACTAGCTCATATGAACATATGAGTCAAACGTCTCAGATTGATTCTGGGCTGATCTGACGATCACATATGTCCAATAGTATTTGAATTTTAGTTTTTTTTCTACAAATTCAAATTATTTGAAGTTTTATGCATGTATTCATCAAAAGTAGGTAAATCTTCAAAAAATATCGAAAAAATAGTTTACATGAAATAAATTGACCAAAATACCCCCGAAAAGTTTCGAGGGGTATTTTAATCATTTTGTTTTTACGGATAATTTTTTTTTTATATTTTTATTAGGTGCATATTGATGAGAAGAATACACAACTAAAATTTCAAGTGATTTGGATTTGTAGAAAAATAAAATAAAATTTAAACACTATCGGACATCCATGATCGTCAGATCGACCTAGATTCAATTTGGGTCGTTGGGCTCATATGTTCATATGAGCTAGTGGGCTAATCTTATCTTTTCCCATATATATATATATATATATATATATATATATATATATATATATATATATATATATATATATATATATATATATATATATATATATATAGTAATGGTCCTATGAGACCCTTCCACACCCATGTGTGTAGGACCCCAAAGGATCACCATTAAATTTGACATATATCTCTAAAAAAGTCAAGTCCCACACCTATGTGATAAATTTTCTAGAGATTTGTGCCAAATTTAATGGTGATCTTTTAGGGTCATACATACATGGGTGTGGGAGGGTCTCATAGGATTATTACTCATATATATATATATATATATATATAAAAGGAAAGCCCCTATCTTTATGAGCAAACTAGCCACATTTTCTTCTCTACCATAAAAGTTGGCTGCAGCTTTATCTCTTTGCTAATCATGCACTTTCCCTCTCTCTCTCTCTCTCTCTCTCTCTAAGTTGGCTGCAGCTTTATCTCTTTGCTAATCATGCACTTTCCCTCTCTCTCTCTCTCTCTCTCTCTAGGTTTTTACAGAAAGAACTCACTTCGTACTCAAAGGCATGTATTTGCCCCTTGATCCCTCTAAATTCTTTGTACTATGTCCATAATTCATGCGTCAGAAAAACCCATAGGCTCATGTTTCGATTGATTTTTTTTAAGGGCTGCTTTGATTTCTTCTGTTAATATTTTTCTTGGTATTGTGTCCATAATTCACTGCTCACGCTTTATTTTATATTGGATCCATATATATTCAAGCTTATCTTCAATTGTGAGGCATGCGTTTTATCTTATATATATTCAAGCTTATCTTCAATTATGAAGCATACATTTTAACTTATCTTATATATCTTATCATCTTTCTCAATTGCGAAGCATATGTTGAAACATATGTTTTCTTATCATCTTATATATGTTACATCCCACTGATGTTCTTGACAGTGTTTCATTATTTATCTTTCTCAATTGTGAAGCATAGATTTTCTTATCACCTTATATATTTTGCTTATATTCAAGCTTATCTTCAGGGAAGCCCATATATTCTGTTGTCACTCAATAATAGCATATATATTTTAATTTAAGAAATTGTTTATAATTAAAGAAAGATATAAAACGATGGCACAAACTCACCTCTCAAAGTGTGACGTCACCATAAGTTGAGCTCTCCATCACACGCATGCACCACACTCCATTTAACGCATATATATCGTATCTTTGTTAAATATTTTATGGTGGATTATTTGTTACAGAGATACAGTCACTCTGAGCATATGTCACATATCTGAATACATATTTTGCTATTTTGTTGCCTTATATATTGCTGACATTTCTAGAAGACTTGTTTTGATAATTTTTTTGGTATTGCTGATATTTGAATGCAATTAATACACTTACTGGCTTAGTGTGATCTAGAAATTGATTTGTCTTCTAAAGTAAATAACATTCTTGATATTTACTCGCATACCCTTGATATTGCTCATGCACCCTAAATTAATAACATAAAAGGGAAATTTTATATTATCTTTGATAATTGTAGTACTTACTTATAGTTTGAGAGATTGCCTGTTTCAATTTTTTTAAGGCATCACTTAATAACTGATATTGTTTATGAAATAATTGCAGCTCTCTCTGTACAAGTATTGACTACATATTAATTTTTTGTGTGCTTTGTTTAGCTTTTTTAGAACTTAGAAAGTATTAGTTGCTCACACATAACTTAGCAAATTCCTAGTAGAATTGTAATGTCTGAACTTTCTAGAGTTGAAACATTGAATGGAATCAATTTTGGCATGTGGAAGAGGAAGATGGAATATCTCCTTATCCAAGATAGAATCATATATGTACTAAAAGGTAATCCGCCAGTAGTTGGTGATAAACCAACTGAAGAAGAAAAGAAAAAGTTAGATTATTTTTTTAGAAGATGATCTCATAACAAAAACTTCTATGTTAACTGCTATGCAAGATGACCTTATTAAGGTTTTCAAACATTATGAAACATCTAACAAAATGCTGGAGGTAATAAAAACTAAATAGGACTCAACCTCTTAAACACACATCCGATTGCTATTAGAGCAATATAACTCATTTAAAATGAAAGAGGGTAACAATGTAGTGGAATATGTAAACAAGATGCTTGTTATGGCTAAGAACTTAGCCATTGCTGGGAATGAAGTCCCCGAGGGCATGCAAGTTTCCACTATCTTAAATATTCTTCCAACTTCATGGAGGATGGTAACAATTAGGCTTAGGTTGAATATCAAATCGATTACATTAGGGGACCTACCTATAAAACTTAGAGCAAGAGCACATGAACAAAAATAAAAAGAGTGAGCTCATGCTTGCTCAAGGACCTCCCAAATCTTGCCAACCCAAACATAACGAGCAGAATTTCAAAGGAAGTCTAATAAGAGAAATAATAGGTTAAATACAAATGAACTACACCCTACAACCAAGAAACTAAATAAGGATCGCCAAAATGCTTCTTATCTGGTTAGCTAGGTCACTTCAAGTACCGTTGCCCCATAGAATAAAAACTTGTAAAGTTCAAAGAATAGCGGAAATGGAAGTAAGAGGCGTGAAGTTGTTTGTGTAGTTTATGAGTGCCTGATAGCCGACCACGACATCAAAGGATAGGTAGACTCAGACCCTAATTGGCATATTGCAACCTCAAAAAGCCTCTTCGAAAATTTCAAAAAAATAAAAGCTAAGGAGAAATGCATCTACATGGGGAACAACACTTATTCTGATGTAATAGGTGTAAGAACTTATAGGTTGTATATAGGGGCGGCAATCAACCTTGTATGAATTGATGTATATTTTGTCCCTTGTATGAGGCAAAATATTGTATTTATCTCCTTGCTCATTAGAAATGGTTTTGAAGTCTACTTCTGATCAATGAAAGTATCAATCGAAAAGCGTGGACAAATTTATGCTAAGAGACACTTGGTTGATGACCACAATATGTTCATTTTTTAAGTAAATGAGAAAGATGATAATAAAATTTCAACTTATTCTGATTATGTTGATGGTGTAATGGTTGTTGATACATATACTTGGCATCTTAGGCTTGGCCACATAAGAAAAGACAAAATAAATAGGTTAATGAAGAAAAGTCTTATTCTAAATCTAAATAATGGGGAATTTCCAATCTGTTAGCACTGTTTGTAAGGAAAAATGACTAGAAAATCATTCAATAAAGAGGAAAGAGCTAATGAGTTATTGAATGTAGTCCACTCAGACAATTGTGGGCCCCTCAATATTAAAACTCATAGAGGTATGTCATACTTCATCACTTTTATTGACAATTTTTTTAGGTTTGGATATATTTATCTTAGTCACTATAAATCAGAAGCCACAGAAATATTTAAAATATATAAAAAGGAATTAGAAAACGAATTGAGTAGGAACATTAAATTTCTTAGAACTGATAAGGGAGGTGAATACACATTCGAAGCATTCAATGCTTATTGCCAAGAATATGATATTAAAAGACATACCACTATGCCTTATACGCCACAGCAAAATGGAATAACTGAAATGTGTAATAGAACTCTCTTAGACATAATCGATTGCACATGTCCTAATTCTATATTAGTATAGAAATAAGTTAGAAAACAAAACTCTAGTTTGTAATTTTATAGGATGCCCCGAAGGTTCAAAAGGATATTGATTTTATCATAAAGATATAAGACTCATTGAAAGCAGAGATGCTGAGCTCCTAGAAGATTTTATTGAAAAAAAACATACATGAATGATAATCCACTTAATATCATAAATGACCTAGAACCACTACCTATAGTGGATATGGATAACCCTGATCAACATGATGATATTGAAGTACCCACACACCCAATGTTAAGTGGTAAAAATAAGTCTAGAGCCCCTCCATCATACCTTGATGATTTATATGTCTATATGAGTGAGGAGATACACAACTTTATTGACCTAGATGAAATCCATGACCCTTTTAACCTTAATGACGCTATAAAATCACAATAATATAAAAAATGACTTAATGCCATGAGAGAATAATTAGATTCTATTGAGAAAAATAAAGCTTGGGACCTATGTGATTAACCATCAGATAGGAAACCTATAGGTTCTAAATGGATACTTAAAAAGAAGTTAAAATCTGATTGATAAATTTAAAACTAGGTTAGTAGCAAGGGGCTTTACTCAAAGAAAGAGAGTCGACTATATCGATACTTATTCCCTACTTGCAACATTTATATCCATTAGAATAATTTTGACAATCGTTGCATATTATGACCTATAACTTTATCAAATAGATGTAAAGATTGTATTCTTGAATGGTGAATTAAAGGAAACCATCTAGATGAAGAAACCTAAGGGCTTCATAATTAAAGGCCAAAAAAATAAAGTATACAAATTAAATAAGTCTTTATATGGTTTAAAAACGATCTTCAAGGCAATGATACTTAACATTTCATGATGCCATCTTACAGATGGGATATGGAGATCATTGTGTGTAGATCTTGAAGAGTGAGCGTAAATTCACAATACTCTCATTATATGTAGATGATGTCCTAATAGCTAGAAATGACTTAAAAATGATTGATAAGACTAAGTCATAGCTTTCTCATCGGTTTGAGATGAAAGATATGAGAAAAGCATCTTATGTCCTAGGCATAAAAATAACTAGAGATCATTATTCGTAAAATCGAAACGGAACTATTAACCAGATATGGGCCTGGAAGCGGTTTAACCGACCTAATCGATAAATTCAATTGCTCTAACCGGGCAAGTCTCGAGCGATCAAAAAAGTGTTGAAAAAAATAAAAAAATACATAAAAATCTACTAAAATATAAAGAATGATTAAAACAAAACATATTCAAATGAAGTTGAAAATTAATGAACAAAATAGATTTTAACTCATTTTATATTTTTTAATGGCCATTTTTTAAATTTTCTAAAAAATATAGGAACATATAAAAGTGAGTATTAATGATCAAAATAACTTTTAATCTTTACTATAATATAAAGAATATTTAAAAATGCATTACAAATCAAATTCCTTATTTTTTAGAATTTATATACATTTTTTTGATTTTTTTTTTAAATACCGGTTGATCACCCTAACAGCCCAAAACTGGAACCGGTCAATGGCCGGCTACGATCTAACCAGGCGGTTAGCAGTTAGATCGAATGATTTTTCCAAGAATGTTAGAGATAGAAAATAAAAAATGTTGCGTTTGAGCCAAAAGATATATCTTGACTCGGTTCTCAAAAGATTTCAAGTAGAAAATTGTAAATCATTGTCTACACTTGTTGAAAAGTGAGCAAAGTTGTCTAGGAAGGATTGTCTAGTAGAAGGACATGAAAAACCTAACGTTCATTATGCACAAGCTATTGGTAGCTTGGTATATACAGTAAGATGCACAAGACCAGATTTGAGCTATACCGTAAGACTTGTTCGTAGATATCAAAGTAATCAAGGCATAGCTCATTAGAAAGCAGTAAAAAGAATTATGAGGTACATTAAGGGGACAAAACATCTAAAATTGTATTTTCAAGCAGAGAAGCTTCAAATTATAAGATATTCAGATGCATATTTTGCTACGAATAAGGACGATAGTAAGTCCACCTCATGACATATTTTCCTCTTTGAAGGCATATATATTTTTTGGTCTAGTAAGAAACAAGGGTGTGTAGCTAGGTACACACAAGAAGTAGAATACATTGCATGTAGTACTGCATGTGCTTTCACCGTCTGGATAAAACACTTCATAGATGACTTGAAGCTGCAAATAATCGACGGACCTATCCAAATTTTTTGTGATAATCAAGCTGCAATTAAATTAATTCAAAGTGGAGCAATAGCTCCCAAGAAAGACATAAAAATGTCCAATACCACTACATTTAGGATGTAGTTGAGAAACATGAAGTAATTGTTAGCTACTTGCCCTTTTCAGATATGATCATTGACCCATTAACAACAGGTCTAAGTGTTGAACTGCTATCTAAGCACACTAGTTTAATGAGACTTAAAAATGTTAAAGTCAGTCAGTTTTCATGAGTGACAAATCCGCATTAGCATGAAAATCCTCATGATGGACATTTGTTATGAGAGGAATATTTGTGAAAGAGTGAAAAAAACCTTATGACAAGATATTTTCTTAAAGGTCATACTTAAAAGTGGGAGTATGCATGTGACTTATTATTATGCTTGGCCATCACAGCCAAGTGGGAGATGCTGACATGTATGAGCATGAGGCCTCATGTGATTTAGCCTACAATTGTGGACTTGGAGGAATCCCATGTTTTGTTATAATTATCTATAATTATCTATAATTATTTATGTTATCCAACGTTCATATGGATAAGTTGGATAAATATCTCTGAGATCAGGGAAGACTTTTCCTCAGACGCCCATTGGAGAAAGATGAATGTCAGTCCTTTTTCTCTTTATAAAAATGAGAAGCCAGAGAGAAGAAGATATAGCAAAAAAAAAAGGTACAGAGCGTAAACAAATAGCTTTTATTCTCTTTCTTTCTAAAAAGTAAAATGAGTTCCTAATCTAAAATCTGGGCTCTGTGATCACCAGCCTCACGGCAATCCTCCTCTCTGATCTTGGGTTTGGTCTCATCCGGGCCACCAATTTTTACTAACAAATGGTCTCTTCACATGCCACCATTTTCCCCAACCCCCCTCCCTCTCAACCCTCTCTCTTACTCTCCCCTAAACACCCCCACAATTCCTTTGTCACTCATCGAATGCCCTAATGAAGATGATACAAAGGACAACAAGTTCGATATCTCTCAGCCAAATACACCCCCAAATGGAGATACATATCGCAATAGGTTTGATGGCAAAACTTTTGATTTAGATTCCTTTCAATTAGTAAAGCGATTAATGATAACTTTGCATGTTGATTGCATTCATTAATTTTTTCCCATTTCAAATCTAGTGTTTAGTTTTGAGCTACTTAGCTGAAAAACAAATGCTTTTTTTTTTGCCCTTTTTTATTTTAGATAAAAAGTTAATTATTCTTTTTAGTTTCAATGATCAATAAACTGTTTTAAGTGATTTTTGTGATAACTATCTCCCTTCTCAATTATAATTTTCCTAGTCATGGTGTGATAGCCACACCTAGTGTTCTCTATAGGTGTCATACCATGCTGCTTCTTTAGTTGGAACTATTCCCAACAAAACGAATTCCTCCAAAATTTGGTATAGGTGCGCAAGAAAAATATCTTGGCCATTACTGATAAGAAACTCGAAATGGGGAAATTATAGGGGAAAACTTTGATAGTGGTCTGTCACAAAAGTGGAGGTTAATAGAAGTCTAGCCCACTCAGCCACACTATGTTTACATATCAAACATCATTTGGATTTTTTGTCGCTTGACAAAAACCAATATCTTTAAATAAGTTTGCTTAGAACATTTGAGTTTTAGTTAATAAGTCTTCCTCATCGACAATGAGAAACCAAAACCATTGGTCTCACTCCCCATTTCGCTGGTTTGAATCCCATAGTTATCGTTTCAAGTGTTACAACAGAGAAAAGAATGAGCCTTTGGATGGAAATGCATTGGATAATTGGCACACCATATGAAAGAAAGACCTATGTGATCTTTTGTCAGGGAAATACAATTTTTTTTTTTTAAATAATAATCACCCCTTATAATTTTGGCAAAAAGATCAATCACAGATAGTCTTATTACAAACAATAGAAATTCCAAAAAATACATAACACATTAATAAAATAAATTTCAACTATTTGATGCCATTCATATAACCTAATACTGTGCTTGAGAATATAAAATAAAAGAACAAACAAATAAAAGAAAAAGATGCCGTAGATTACCTCAACCTGGCTTTTTAAACCCCACACTGAGTCACCGCATCCAATGGCGCGGGATCTGTGATCTAGCTTCAATCTCGAACCGAGATAGCTGATTTCGGCCAAACTAGGTAACCACCCCTTAAAATCTCTACTAAACCTTAACCCCCAAAATTAACTTAGGACCCCTCTAATTTTTCCAATCCTTAAAATTAACTTGGGTCTAGAGAGGAGAGAGAGTACTACTTAAGGTTTTAGAGAGAGAAAATTAGATAGAGAAATATGGAGGAGAGAGAGTGGAGCTTGCCCCTCTAGAAGAGAGAGGTGAGAGAGAGAAGAGAGAGAGAGAGGTTGTGTGTGTAGAGATTGGGGGAGAGCACCCCTATTTATAGTGAATATTTAGGTTTAGGGTTTCTTAGGATTTTCCCATAATTTGCCTCTTTCATGAGATTGAATCTAGACCGTTGATCAAGGTGACTTGTGGGGTGAGAGATCTGAGCCATCCATTCTATAGATGGGCCATCAACATTATGGAAGATGTTTGGTTATTATTCCCCTTTCCTTAAACTATTTTCCCACCAATATATTTAAATAAAATAAATATCATGCATACCATAAAATTGCATGATCCATGTCACATATGCCGTAAGGATATGTCAATAATTATCAAGCAAGTAAATACTACCAAATAAGATAAGATCAATATTTCCCTTCCAAGATTTGACCACATGTCACAAATCAAAGTTACTATATTTAACAAACTTTAACACAAAGCAACAAGAGAATCCAAGGGGTGGGGCGTGCCACCCCTTTGTGGCACATGTGGGCCCCCCATTCACATGCCACATGGTGGGCCCATTTGCACTTTGGGCCCCTCATGAAATTTTATAAATAATTTTAAAATTAAACAATTTAATATATTAATTTTTACAATATTGTAAAATCAATAACTGTATTTTTATAAGTCCAAAAAACATAAATAAAATATTGAGAGATTTATAAAAATTTAAATAATAAAACTAAAAACATTTCAATAATAAAATGAATACAATTAAATTAATATGGTAGGAAAATGATCCATATGGTTTTAGGAATTCAATATGTAATAATGGGGTACTCCACCTTCAACTGTGGACTATAGACTACACTAGCTTTATCGAACCGACTCAGTGTTTCTCATGACCCACAGTCCAAGCAAGGGCTCATTAGCGAGTCACCAAAATCAAGTGGTTGCAATCCCAGTATGTGGATTACAGGTCCTCCCCTAGAGACGAGTCAAAGTCACTACGACCTGATGCGACCACATCTCTATGGTGCATAGGGGTATCTCTTGCACATGCATACACTTCACTTAAAGGTGGATATCTGGCTTTCCTAAACGATCTATCAATATGCATGCCGTATGATGGAACATGAATGAGGTTTTGGCCTCCGTCTCGGTAGGCCTACCTTACACACAAAGGTCGCACAGTCCCTCGGCTCACTCATCTAGGCATAAGCTCCGACCTCATCAAAGGTTAACCCAAAACCCTCTTCGATTTAATTCTTTTATGCCAAGGTACCTTGGGTTTTTAAGTCGACTGGCCCAGATCGATAAGCACAGTCTGGCACAAGCAAATATCATTTGCTTAGTATAGTCCTTGAGGGATCATACTCCCACTTACATTTCACTGTAATAAAAGTGTTTCAATATACACTCATGAGGCCTTTAAAGGCTACATAAACCCAACATCTCCCACTTGGCCTTTGAAGATCTTACATTATCTCTTCCTCACTTTCTCTCATCCCCATCTCTCTCGCATGTCTTATAAAAACACTAGATATAACCCCTTTAGTCAGAGGGTCTGCAATCATCAAATCTGTAGATATGTAGCTGATCTCGATCTCTTTCAATCTCACCTTATTTCTCAGGTGATTAAAATAAGGCTTAATATGCTTGGAGTTCTTGTGAAACTGAGGCTCGTTAGAGACACAAATGACCGCAGTGTTGTCGCAGAAAATTCGCAGTGCCACACAACATACAGGATGAAAATTAAGTTGATTAATAAACTTCTTAATCTACACAGCCTCCTTGGCTGCTAGACACCATGCCACATACTCGGATTCCATGGTAGACAAGGCCACAATATCTTGTTTCTTTGACTTTCAAGAAACTGCACCCCCTCCAAGCATAAACATATACCCAGATGTAGACTTCGCATCATTTGGATCTGCGAGATAGCTTGCATCTGAATATCCCTCTATTGCAATTTCAGTTCCTCCCTTATATGTGAGCGCATAGTTTATGGTCCCCTTTAAATATATGAGAATTCTTTTTGCAGCTTTTCAATACTCCTCTCCTTGATTACTTTGGAAAAGGCTCACCATACTCATGACAAAGGATAAGTCAGACCTTGTTCCAATCGTGGCATACATAAGGGACCCACCTACACTCCTGTATGACACTCTCTCCATGGCTCTTATATCCGTGTCTTCGGTAGGACACATCTTATTATTAAGTTTCGTCTTTTTTTCAATTGGGGTAGACATGGGCTTACACATACTCATATCAAACTTTTCCAAAATCTTCTTATAATAGGTTGCCTGGGAAAGTTGGATATTCTTCTCTCTCCTGTTTCTTATTATCTTGATGCCCAACACATATGAAGCTTCTCCAAGATCCTTCATATCTAAGTGTTGTGCAAAGAAATTTTTCGTCTCTACTACTAGAGCAATTGAGCTACTAACAATTAGCATATCATCCATATATAACGATATAAAGGCCACATCACTCCCACTGACCTTTTGATATATGCAATAATCCTCATTATTTGTGGAGAACCTTGTAAGAGCAAGGGTCTCCTAGAATTTTATAAACCACTGTCGCGATGATTGTTTCAGGCCATAAATGGATTTCTTAAGTTTGCATACTAGATTCACTTTCCTTTTCCTCAAATCCCTCAGGTTGGGTCATGTAAATTTTTTCTTTTAAATCCCCATTTAGAAAGGTTGTTTTGACATCTATTTGATGAACCTCAAAGTCAAAATGGGCTGCTATAGCTATAAGGATTCAGATAGATGGAAATTTGACAACAAAGGAAAAAGTTTCCTCATAATCTATCCCTTTTTTTTGAGTGAAACCCTTTGCAACCAACCTAGCTTTGTATTTTTCTATTTTCCCTTCAGAGTTCAACTTTTTCTTGAAAATCCACTTACAACCAATGGCCTTACGTTTTTTAGGTAAGGGTACTAATTCCCATACATGGTTTTGGTTAATAGAAGCATACTCATCTTTCATAGCTTCTACCCAGCATTCCTTTTTAGGACAGATCAAGGTTTCATGGTGAGTTTTAGGTTCTGAATCTGGATCTTCCCCAACCTTATCAAAATGTTCTCCAAGGTAGATAAAATGTTCTAGGTAAAGAGGTGGTCTACTGACTCGGTTACTTTGTCTTGGTTCAGGTAAAAGTTCACTTTCTTTAGAGAGTTCAGAAACAGGTTGGGTTGGTTTAAAAGTTTCAGGTTCAGGGACTCGAACTACATCCTTGTTTTTGGCCTCTTCATAAAAGTTGACTTGTTTTCTACTCACCCTTACTTCAAGGAACTCTTCTTCAAAGAAGTGAGCATCGTGACTTTCAATAACCGTACCAGTTTCAAAGTTGTAGAATCGATACCCCTTATTATGATCTGGGTAATCAATGAAAATGGATTTGACAATTTTGGGTTGCAATTTTGATCTATTTTGATGTGGGATAAGGTCATGGGTTGAGCAACCCCAAATTTTCAGGTGTTCAAAGGAGGAAGTACGACCTGTGAAAATTTTGTGAGGAGTAAGTGGGGCAGCTTTTGTAGGAGATCGGTTAAAGATGTAACATGCCTTTAATACGACTTCTCCCTAAAACTCCATTGAGAGATTTGCATACCCCATCATACTCCTTACCATTTGCGCTAATGTCTTATTCCTTCTCTCAGCTATACCATTTTGTTCAGGAGTATAAGGCATGATGTAGTGATGGATGATGTCATTTTCAATGCACAATTCTTTGAAAAGGTCAGATGAATATTTCCCCCCTCTATCGGTTCTAAGGATTTTAATTTTCAAGTTGGTTTGATTCTCTACCTGGGCCTTATATTCTTTGAACTTTCTAGGGCTTCTGATTTTATATGAATAAGGTACACATGGCCATATCGTGAGTAATCATCTATAAAAGAGATAAAATATATTTTTCCACTTTTTGTGGTCACATTCATAGGTCCACATATATCATTATGAATGATTTCTAATACGCTAGTAGCTCTTTTTGCCCTGGTGGTATTTTTTCTTATTAGTTTTTTTGCACATAAGACTCGCACGCTTTCGATAAATCTCCCTTATAATTTTGAAGAACCTCGTCCCTTTTTAATCTTTCTATTTGTTTGATATTAATGTGTCCTAACCTCATATGCCATAAGGTAGCATTTAATTCATTAGGGGACGAGACATGAGCAACGTGATCTTTTATTTCAATAATAAATAGCCTATCTATAAGTAGTCAAGTCATGATCACATCTTTCCCCTTCTTGACCATCACTTTCTCCCTAATGAAAGTGCTTATAAATCCAGCCATAAACATCTTAAGAACCGAAACTAAACGCTTCATCATATCAGGAGCATAAAGTGCTTGCTCTAAGATCAATGGCTCTCACTCTTAAGTTTCAGCTCAAAATCTCCAACTCCAAGTACATCAGTCTTTTGATTTCCTCCTATATAAATATGCTGCTACCCTGGCCCCATGGGAGTGAAAGAACGGCAAGCTTCCTTGGTGTTTGTGACTTAGGTCGTAGCCTTCGAGTCAAGATACCAAGAAGTTCCCTTGAGGTCAGCTAGCATGGATTCGAAAACCACACATGCAAATTCTTTGTTAGTTCCACCAGATTTGTTGAACCGATAACTATTAACTATGTGGCCCACTTTCTTGAAAATAAAACAAGTTTGAGTTTATCTCTTTGCTCCCTTATTTCCAAAATCTCTTCTTTTGAAATGTCTTTTCTTCTCAAAAGTATTTCTTCCTTTTCCTTTCTTAAATTTAAAGGATGGTTGAGATTTTACCATATGCACAGCATTCCTTGGGGTTTGCCTTGAACACCTCATGTCTTTTTCAGAGTTGGTCATGATGAGTTCCTCCAATTTTGGTGTCTTTCTTCTCGCAGAGATGGAATATATGAAAGTTTCCCATGAATTAGGAAGAGAATTCATTAAAATAATCGCTTGCATATATTCATTGGGCTTCATGCCTGTATCTTTCAAATCTCTGACTAGCGCACGAAACACGTGCACATGATATGCAAACTTGGTACCTTCTACCATTTTAAAATCATTGTACGTTCTCATAGCGATAACTTGCTTCATGAAAGAGGGTTCAACATACTCTCTTTCAAGTTTATCAAAATCTCACTTGCAGTATACATTGACTCGTACTCAGAAGCATACGAGTCAGTCATGGCATATAAAAGAATGTGCTTGCATCTCAAGTACCTCCTCTTCCAATTGGCGTACTTATATTTGATTATTTGAGATGAGTCATCAGTTGGACGACAAGGTCGGTCCTCAAAGAGTACGTCATGAGTTTTCTTCATAGAGCACAAATTTGATTTTTTTTTTTTCATGAAGCAAAGTTGGTCCCATCAAACCTTTCGGTTTTCAGGATCTCAGAGATGAAGGTACGAGCAGCCATATATTTCTATTCTCAAGCAAAAATAAGAAAATACTCCTAATGGCAATCAAGTAAAACTTTCTCTGATACCAATGAAAGAAAGACCTATGTGATCTTTTACCCAGAAAATATAATTTTATTTTATTTTTAAATAATAATCACCCCTTATAATTTTGACAACAAGATCACTCACATGGTCTTATTACAAACAATAGAAATTCCAAAAAATATATAACATATCAATAAAATAAATTTCAACTAATTGATGCCATTCATACAACCTAATACTGTGGTTGAGACTATAACATTAAAGAACAAACAAATAAAAAAAAAGATACCAAAGATTACCTCAATCGGGTTTTTTACACCCCACACCGAGTCACCGCATCCAATGGCGTGGGATCTGTGATCTAGATTCAATCTCGAACTGGGATAGCTGATTTCGGCCAAACTAGGTAACCACCCCTTAAAATCTCTATTAAACATTAACCCCCAAAATTAACTTAGGCCCCCCTCTAATTTTTCCAACCCTTAAAATTAACTTGGGTCTAGAGAGGAGAGAGAGTACAACTTAAGGTTTTGGAGAGCAAAAATTAGAGAGAGAAATATGGAGAGAGAGTGGGGCATGCCCGTCTAGGAGAGAGAGATGAGAGAGAAGAGAGAGAAAGGTTGTGTGTTTAGAGATTGGGGGAGAGCATCTCTATTTATAGTAGATATTTAGGTTTAGGGTTTCTTAAGGTTTTCCCATAGTTTGCCTCTTTCATGAAATTGAATCTAGACCGTTGATCAAGGTGACTTGTGGGGTGAGAGATATGAGCCATCCATTCCATAGATGGGCCATCAACATTATGGAAGGTGTTTGGACCATTATTCTCCTTTCCTTAAACCATTTTCCCACCAATATATTTAAATAAAATAAATATCATGCATACCATAAAATTGCATGATCCATGTCACATATTCCGTAAGGATAAGTTGATAATTATCAAGCAAGTAAATACTACCAAATAAGATAAAGTCAATATTTCCCTTCCAAGATTTGACCACATGTCACAAATCAAAGTTACTATATTTAACAAACTTTAACACAAAGCAACAAGAGAATCCAAGGGGTGGGGCGTGCCACCCCTTTGTGGCACATGTGGGCCCCCCACCCACATGCCACATGGTAGGCCCATGTGCACTTTGGGCCCCTCATGAAATTTTATAAATAATTTTAAAATTAAACAATTTAATATATAAATTTTTACAATCTTGTAAAATCAATAACTGTATTTTTATAAGTCCAAAAAACATAAATAAAATATTGAGAGATTCATAAAAAATTAAATAATAAAACTAAAAACATTTCAATAATAAAATGAATACAATTAAATTAATATGATGGGAAAATGATTCAATCTGTAATAATGGGATACTTCACCTTCAACTTTAGACTACAGACTACACTAGCTTTATCGAGTGTTCTCCATGACCTGCAGTCCAAGCAAGGGCTCATTAGCAGGTCATCAAAGTCAGGTCGATGAATCAAGGGGTTGCAATCCTAGTATATGGATTACAGGTCCTCTTCTAGAGACGAGTCAAGGTCACCACGTTCTGATGCGACTATAGTTCTATGGTGCATAAGGGTATCTCTCGCACAAGCATATGTTTCACTTAAAGGAAAATATCTGGTTTTTCCGAACAATCTATCAATATGCATGCCGTGTGATGGAACATGGATGAGGTTTTGACCCCCGTCTCAGTAGACCTACCATCACACATAAGGGTTACATAGTCCCTCGGCTCATTCATCTAGGCATAAGCTCTAACCTCATCAAGGGCTAACCCAAAACCCTCCTCAGTTTAATTCTTTTATGCCCAGATACCTTGGGTTTTCCAACCGACTGGCCTAGATCGATAAGCACAGTCCGGCATAAGCAAACATCATTTGCTTAGTATGGTTCTCGAGGGATCACACTCCCACTGAGTTTATGTTTCACTTTAATAAAAGTGTTTTAATACACACTCATAAGGCTTTTAAAGGCCGTATAAACCCAACACCATAGGCCATTGGGTTGCAGTATTATTTCCCTTGATTTCATAGGTAGTCAGTAGCTTTGATTGTGTACTTTTATTTTCTTCTTGTTTTCTTATAGCTGCATGTTGATTTTGGAGTGAAGTTACTTGGAGGTGATATCATGGGTATCCCTTGTCTCTATCAATTTGTTCAGGTACTCCAACTTACATTGGATAGTTGCTAAACTATAGCAATGTCGGTAGGAGAGTCATTCATCTAGAAAATGTTTTCATATCATAGCGGTCACATGCATCTGCAGTCACTTGCGACGAAATTTATTATGAAAGGCAAGAAGAGCCCCCTCAATGTTTTCTCTTTTATTTTCTTTGTCTAATTTTTCATGGTTTGGCTATGCAATTGTTCATGCAGGTCAATTCAAGTCATTCCTCTTGGGCTGCTTACTCATATGAGAAGAAGACGTTTGAGCTGGATAATACAAAACCCAATAGTTTTAGATATGGTGTATTATTTTGAAATTGCACCAGATGAGGTGCTCCTCAACAGTACATTGTCAACCTTGTACGACAATTTGCTTCTTTAGTGGGCAAGAAAATTATATAAAATATATTCCGAATTTTTTTATTGGGTATCTTTCATTCTTTGGCTCTCTCTCTCTCTCTCTCTGGTGGATTAGTATGAAATTATCTTTGAATTTTCTATATGTATGTTGGATCTGTTAAAGAATGTTTAAATTTGTTTTGCCTCAGTCTCTGTCCCTCTCTCTCCATTAGCAGCATTATTGTGAACCACTCCCTCTTGAAATTTCAGTTGGATTTTGTTAGTGCTTGGATTGTAAATTACAAATCTAATTTTGGTAACAAAAACCCATTTGAAGAATTAATGAAACCCATGCCATACAAAATTTTCAAATTGATTTTTCAAAAAAATAATTGATATTCTTGAATCCATGAGCTAGAATAAACATGTCATATCCCAAAAGAGGCACCAAAGCATTTTTCGATGAATAGAAAAGGATTCAATATTCACATTTAAAATGTTTACAAAATACACCATTACATTTTTCAATAAGCTGCAAACTCCAAGTCACATGCTAATTTTAATAACATTGATCAAAATTTCACCAAAGAAAATAACATCTTCAGAGCCCATAAAAATGTTCATAAAGCGCTTCAACAACACCAACACAAAAGCCATGTCATTTTTGGAAATGGATCATAGTACTCTTGCTCCCATGATGCAGTGTAAACTTCCTCTACTAGACCTGCACTTTAAAAAGCATCGTTGAATGAGGAAGATATACTTGCAAATGATGACACAGATGTTTCACCAAGATGCCATAAGGAGATTCTAGTGCTTATGTTATAGACATATAAAGAGAGAAATATGTTTTCCTTACCATTTGAGAAATACTTGATTTCAAGTAACAATGGAAGAGTGAAGTTGTGATGTATAACTCCCATGTATCAAGGAGGTATATGACTTCCAGCATCAAAAAAGTGCATGACCTTATGCATCATTAAAAGTGTACACCTTCCATGCCTCAAAAAAGGGAATGCCACCAAACAACATTAAATATTTATTCTTCCAACAGATCAAAAAAGTGCATGACCCTGTGCATCATTAAAAGTGTCTACTTTCCATGCCCCAAAGAAAGGGAATGTCACCATACAATATTAAATGTGTATGATTCCAGTGCATAAAAAATTTGCTTTTGCACATTCATTGATCGCCATGGCCATGGACCCCATGCTTCAAAATATTTGCACATGCCTCTAAGGCATAAAAAAGCTCCTTCCTGTGCTGCAAATAGTGAGAGAGTCTGATACAAACCAAATGTATATGATATAATTCAAAAATCCATGAGATAAAAATAACTACTCACTTTCCCAGCTTCTCACCTTATGTTTTATTCCTGACCATTATATTCTAGAAAATTGTTGCAGGCGGGTTGGACCGCATTTCTACAATATGTGGTCTGCCCCGTGGACATTGCCAACTTGCCGAACCACATAAATCTTTGTGTCTCTGTTCTTTTATTTTTCTACACTATTTTTGTTTTCCTTATTTTTGTCAAACCTTGATTTTTATCGTCTACAATTGGTATCAAATCCTTAAGGTTGTTTAAGATCCTTGTTAGCATAAGGTTTCTGACAGATCGCATATCTTTTAAGATGGCTGGAAGAAGTTCAACCAGATATGAAATTTCAAAATTTGCTAGTTCGGATTTCTCAACCTGGAAATTAAGGACGTATATGTTGTTGTTGAAAGGTAGATGCATAGTGGCTTTAAAAGACAGAGAAAATAAACCGGAAAAGATGGATGATGAGGAATTTGTTGAGAATGATGAATTGGTCAGGGTAGATATTTTCTTAGCACTTGATGAGTCATTCTATTCAATATCTCGTCAGAAACTTCTGCGAAAGATTTATGGGACAGGATGAAAAATAATTACGAGGGTAAGTCTCTTCCTAATATAATTTTTCTTTGTCAGAAACTTTACAATCTCAAGATGAGTGATGGTGCACCTTTGTAAGGGCATTTAAATTAGTTTAATACCTTGATTAGTAAGTTGATGTCACTGGATGTAAAGAATGATGAAGAAGATAAAACAACTATTTTACTTTGTTCTATGTCGGAATTATGGGATGGATTAATCATGAATCTCAATAGTGCAAAATCTATTGAATTTGATTATGTTGTTTTAGGACTTCTGACATAGGAGTCTAGACGAAAGTCTGGTAAGGATTTTTTTGGGAATGTGTTTGTAGCACGGGGAAGATCAATGGGGAGAACTACTGGTAGAGATCAATCAATATCCAAGATGGCGTAAGAAAGTAAAGTGTTGGAGCTATGAAAAGTTAGGCCATATGAAGAAAGATTGTAAGACACAGAATGGAAACCAGGAAGCCTCTAAATCTAATTCTAGTGAGAATCCTAGTTCAAGTGGTTCTCAATAACATCTAGTAGAAAAAAATAACTTTTATGAAGATGAAAAAGTTTTGTCCGTGGACAGGGAGGAAGTTTTGTAGTATTGGCTACTTGATTTAGGTGAATCCTTTCACATGACTCTACTTAAGGACTAGTTCCATAGGTATCAACCATGTGATGGAGGTATTGCTTACATGGCAAATAATGACTCATGTAAAACAGTGGGAATTTGATATGTGAGAATCAAGATGTTCAATAGAGGCATATCCACCATCCTAGATGTCAAATATGTTCTAGGTCTCAGAAGGAGTCTCTTGTTCTTGGAAAATTTGATGAGCAGGATTTTAAATTTACAAATGAAAATAAATGTCTGAAAGTTTCAAAAGAAGTACTAGTGGTTGCGAAAGGAGAGTTAGCTGGCAATTTGTACAAACTTGATGATGAAACAGTTTTGGGAGAGGCCGATATTGTACATGTGGACTCTGTTTTGACGTGGCACGCACGTTTGGGTCATATGAGTGAGCGCGGACTCAAGGTACTTCTCAATAAAGACCTTCTCTCGGGTTTAAAATCCTTTAATTTAGATTTTTGTGAGTCATACTTATTTGGAAAGCATAACAAATTGCAATTTGCTTTATCCACAGCTAAAGTATAGATTTTTTGAAATTGATTCATTCGGACACATGGGAATCACCTCTTGTTTCTTTGGGGGTGCTGCATATTTTGTCACTTTTATTGATGATTTTTCAAGAAAGGCATGGGTTTATATGCTGAAAAAATATATATATATGCCTTCAGTTGTTTTCAAAAATTTAAGGCCTTGGTAGAAAATCAGAAAGGTAAGAGCATCAAATGTCTAAGAACTTATAACGGTGGGAATTTTGTTCTAGTGAATTTAATAATTTTTGTAGTGAGCATGGTATTGCTAAGCAGTTGACCGTTCCTGGAACACCTCAGCAAAAACGTGTTGTTGAGAGGATGAATCAAACCATTATGGAACGTGCCAGGTGCATGTTGAGTGCTGTCGGGTTAGAATAGTACTTCTAGGTAGAAGCGGTTTGTATAGCTTGTTTTCTAATCAATGGTTTCTCAGTTCTGCTATTGACTACAAGACACTATCAGCGGTTTGGATAGGCAAACCTGCTGATTATTTTTTCCTTCGTGTTTTTTGTTGTGATATATATTCTTTGATTCTAAAGGAGAAAAGAACAAAGTTGGATGGAGAATCCAATAAGTGTTTTTTTTTTTCTATGTTGATGGTACAAAAGCGTACATATTGTGGGATCCTACTGACCACAAGGTTATAGTTAGCCGATATGTTATTTTCAATAAAAATTCCATGCAGAAGAATAAAGATGAGATAAATGCAAAAACTGTTGAGGTGGAATGCACACATGAGAACCAGCGAGATGGTGGTCAGGACCAAGAACCTGAAATTGTCTAAGAGCTTGAAGAATATTTAGGTGATTTTGAATTAAGAAGATTTGATAGACCTAAAAAGGCTCATGAGAGGCTTAACGACTATGTCTTATCTTACGCTTGCCTAACAGAAGAGGTTGAGCTGGTTTCTTTTTGTGAGGCATGTGAGGTCGATGAAGCTAGTCAATGGAGAGCATCTATGGAAGAAGAGATGGAGGCCTTGCAAAAAAATAAAACATGGGACTATTATATGTCATTTTTGACGTATTTGTATTCCCGAGTCATATAAGGAGAGAGCCAGTGACAACATGATCCTGTTGGTACCCAAGATACCGCTAAACCATGGGAACAATGTAAAATAAGCCTAAAAATGAGAAACCTTGAAAAGAATACTGGAATGGCCTCAAAAATCATGAAAAGGGTAGTTTGGGATGCCCAAAAGACGCTCACAAAATTTTGTTACATTCCGACGAGATTTGACATAATCAGGGCGAAACGTAATTCTCAAATCCAGCTCTGATGCTGAAAAGAGAACTCGTAACTATAGCCCTATTTTTTGGGCTTCAAAACAATGCCAGACCACTGCCATCAGATCCAGAGCATCGAAAAACTCCCAAGGACCCAATTTGGGCTCAATCGAATCTTCCAAGACCATTCTTGACCCAAATTACTACAAATAGATAGGTTTCATACTGTTGCGGTGTGGCCTCAGTGAACGAGTTGTCATATCTGAAAACTATGTTTTCAACCCTCGGGACGATTTCAAGTGATCATAGCTCACCCGTTTGGAATCGAAACAAGCTCAAAATTGGTTATGAGCTAGACCTTGAACGCTCGGTCATTTTGACATATGGCACGCGTTATGGTGTGGTCCGAGACGAGAGAACTTCTAGAAAAAAGGTGGGCCCCAAAACATGAAAATTAGAATATTTGAAAGAGGACATCTCGTACTTCGAGAGGACATAACCTAAGATCCGAGCATCAGATCGATGCAAATATGGGTCCACTGCGACCACATCGAAAAGAGATACAGTTTGATATGATATTTGCTTTCAACTGAAGGCCGGATAACATGAATTTCAAGGTTGAAGATGACAATAATTTCCCAGTCGTCGGAACCCCATTTTCCGGTGACTTCCCAAATTTGGAATATACTCAAATGAAGATCAAATCGAACAAAACTTACTGCAGAATGATCATGACATTGTCATCTTCAAATCAAGATAAAAAAGAGGATCTGGACCACCATGGATCGCACTACATTGGCGATCAAAATCTATGGACTTGGCTGGATTTTCACCCTTCGAGAAAAGTTCGTTTCAAGGTGATCAAAGGACATCAAAATATTCAAAATCGATCAAGCATCAATTCTACGACAATGGATCAACCCAATCACTGCCACAAGAGTTTGAAAAAGCTCTCAAAGTCTAGCAATGGCGAAAGGCCCCTCAAGCAGGAATGGTTTCATAATTAGCCCAAAAGATTTAAGGGTTATTTTGGTCATTTTGTCCGAAAATGGGATTTTACTTTAATTCATTTAAGGGTGCAGTTTCTATAAGGATGAAAAGTTTATATAAGGTTGCAACCTTAAAAAATGTAGAATCACAGATGCACCTCAAAAAGCTATCAGAAATGTTGTTTTAATGTTGAATAAACCCTCTAATCGATGATCTCGACATTGAGATGTATGAATATGGGAAAAAAAGTTTTTGAGTCCCGAAAATAGTGCATCTTACAAGACATTATCTAGACTAAAGATAATACTAAGAATTCAAAGCGAGCTAATAGACAACCGAAGGGCTTCATGATTCTTCTAAGAGGGCGATTGCCCGGGTATATCCCCGAACCTACAAACGACGAGGTAAGCATCCGAAACACATCCTCGTCAAAAAATCTCTCTTATTGTTGGTTCCTATCCACATAAAGAAGAGTGCACACATACGGCTAAAGCACATTCCACGCGTGCACCCCTCGTGGTTATTTGAGAAAGGGTTTTCTCTCACCAAGAAAACCAGGCCCCAACCATCTAACTACTAGAGAAGCGAAAGGCAATTGGTTACAAGTGGGTCTTCAAGAAGAAGAAAGGTCTTGATGATACTGTTGAATGGTACAAAGCTCGATTGATTGTGAAATGGTATGTTCAGAACTCAGGTATTGATTTTGAAGAGATTTTTTTCTCCTGCTGTGTGCATGTCCACTATTAGAGTTGTTTTGGCAATGGTTGATGTTTTTTATTTAGAGTTAGAACAATTAGATGTGAAAACTGCATTTTTGCATGGTAACTTAAAATAAGAAATTTATATGACCCAACCTGAAGGTATTAAGGAAGGTAAATAATTGGTTTGTAGGCTCAAGAAATTGTTATATGGGTTGAAACATACATCAGGTGTTGGTATAAATGGTTTGACTATTTCATATTGAACTTGAATTTTCATAGATGTGAAGCTGATCATTGTGCCTATTTTTGTGGATATGGTGATGAAAGCTTTATTATCTTGTTATTATATGTTGATGATATGAAAGTTGCAGGACCAAATAAAAAGAATATTGCAACACTTAAAGCTCAGTTGGCTAGGGAATTTGAGATGAAAGAATTGTGAGCCGTTGACCAAATTCTTGGTATGAATGTACTAAGAGACAGGAAAAAAAGAAATTTTGGTTAACTCAAAAGAATTATATGGAGACGGATCTACAATACTTCAATATGCAAAATGCCAAACCAGTTATTACCCCATTTCATGTGCATATGAAGTTGTCTTCGAAACAATGTCTTAGCACCGAAGCAGGGAAGACATTGATGCCTCAAGTACTGTATTTTTCTGCAGTAGGAAGCCTCATGTTTGCTATGGTTAACACCATACCTGACATAGCACAAGCAATGGGAGTTGTGAGTAGATATATGACAAATCCTGACCATGATTATCGGACCGCTGTGAAATGGATCCTTCGGTATTTGAAGGGAGCTTGCGATGCTGGTATTTGTTACAATGGAATGGATTTGAAAGTCAGTTGTTTCTTTGCAGGTGACTTGGATAAAAGAAGGTCTACTACCAGGTATGTTTTTTCTTTGGGAGGTGGTGCAGTTAGTTGATTGTCAAGGTTGCAGTCTGTGGTGGCCTTGTCTTCTACAGAGGTTGAGTATATGTCACTTATGCATCTAAAGAAGCAATTTGGCTAAACAGGTTACTTGGTGAATTTCGAGTTGTGCAAGAAGGTATTCCGCTTCATTGTGACAACCAGAATGCCTTGTTTCTAGAAAGGAATACAGTCTTCCATGATATGACTAAGCATATTGATGTTCAATATCACTTTATTTGTGATGTGTAAAAAATGGAAAAAAATTATTATAGAAAATTCATATTGATAACAATCCAACGGATATGTTGACTAAGCCCATTGGGAAGGGGAAGTTCCATATTGAAAACAATCCAACGGATATGTTGACTAAGCCAATTGGGAAGGGGAAGTTTACTTGGTGCAGGACTTCCTTGGGGCTTGTAGTTATTTGATGAATAGCAACTGGTGGGTAGCAATCTCTTGAAGCAAACGAGTTAGAAAATACAGATGTCTTCAAGTGGGAGAATGTTGGATACGTGAAGCCTATTCCAATAAAAGTGTTTATCCTTTGTTGGGAATGTTCCTTTTATTAAAGGAGAATAACTCATATAGTTATGGGATGTACGTGAAACCAATTCATCCTATGTTAGGAGTTTTCCTATTTTGGTGGATTAGATCTACTTGATCTTGTATTTCTATATTCATGGGATTGTACGCAATCTTCTATGGGTGGTAGTTCCATGGAACCCAAAGATATATGAGATCTAGTTACAACAAGGAAAGGCATCACGTGTCTTCCATTGAGAATGAGATACCTTTTCCCAACCTAGAATGTGGGAATAAGATAGAGGCTCACGTGATGGACTTTGGGTTCCTCTTTATATAAGTTGTCTTGTAAAAAGATAATACATATGGAAAAAGTATGCAAGAGAGAAGGGTTAGTTCTTTAGTCTTTTTGGGTGGGTATTCTTGAGAGAGAAAAGCCCTGTTTTAGGGCTTGAGAGAGAAAGCTTGTAATCACTTGTATTTTCCATGCTTGGTGTTTGTCTGATTAGTGGAAGAGAACTTTTTTGTCCTGTGGATGTAGGCAACTTACCGAACCACGTAAATATAAATCTGTGTCTCTATTCTTTTATTTTTGTGGAGGTGCATTGGAGAGAGAGAGAAGAGGTTTGGGGAGGGGGAGTACAAGGTTTGAAGAAGGAAGTTTGTGTTTTAAGGTGGGAGGGCTTTTTTTTAAAGAGAGAGAGGTCTAAGGGGAGGGACAATGGAAGTTTTTTGAAAGGTGGGATTTGTAGAGAGAGAGAGGGGAGAGTAAAAAGCTGACACTTACAGTCAACGGTAGAATATTATTTAACTTATAATCGGGAAGCTCAACATGCACTGCCGGTTGCCCCTGTGCGAATCTCGACATGCACTGCTGGTTGCCGTTGTGCGAATCTCGATGAAGTCCTAATCTGAACCGCTTTCATTTTTGTGACCACCTTATTTGAAAGGTAAATGGTCTCTCCACACACACACACACACACACACACATACACACACACACACACACACACACACACACACACACATATATATATATATAGAGGAAAAGTCTTCCCAACGCTTATAGGTGAAAATGAACAATGAATTCACCTACCCTTAATTTTTCACTAGTAGTGTTTAATTTTTCACTTTTTTTTTTTATAAATTGGAATGATTTGAAATTTAGAGCGTGTGTACATCTTAGTGAAACACACTTAATAAAATATTTCAAAAAATATAAATTGACTAAAATACCTCTGTAAAGTTTCAAAGGTATTTTGATCAATTTATATTTTGAAAATTATTTTTTTATATTTTTATTAGATTCTCCTATTTTTTATGAACAATTTATTAGATTCTCCTATTTTTTATGAACACACGTTCCAAATTTCAGATCATTCTGATTTGTAGAAAAAAATAAAAATTGAAACACTACCAGACAACTGTAACCATGTGATGAACTTTGGACGGTAATGAATAAAGGCGAAATCACTATTCATTTTCGTATATAGGCGTTGCGTAGTGTTTTCCCCTCTCTCTCTCTCTTTCTCTCTCTTTCTCTCTCTCTCTCTCTCTCTCTCTATATATATATATATGTGTGTGTGTGTGTGTGTATTGAAGAAATAAGTGACCTAAGCAAAATGAAGGTTCGACTTTTGCTTGTTCAAATTTTTCTTTTTAAACAAAGTACTTCTTTCATACTTTAGTTGGAACCAGTGTTTGAAAAATTGAACTGGAACGGTTAACTCTGGAAATGGGGCCAGAAGCGGTTTAATTGGCCTAACCGGTAAACCGGCCGATTCAACCGTTCTAACTAGGCAAGTCCCGGACGGCCAAAAAATTGTTGAAAAAAATAAAAAAGATGCATAAAAAAATCTACTAAAATATGAAAAACATATAAATGATGATTAAAACAAAACAATCAAACGAAGTTAAAAATTAATGAAAAAATAAATTTTAAAAGTGAGTATTAATGACCAAAATAATTTTTAATATTTACCATAATGTAAATAATATTAAAAAATATATTAGAAATCAAATTCCTTATTTTTGAGATTTTATAGACATTTTTTTTGAATTTTTATTTTTAAAATATCGGTCGATCATTAAAATCGCTCGAAATTGAAACCAACCAGGTGGTTACCTGTTAGATCGGGCAGTTTTTCAAATCATGGTTGGAACAAAAAGATGTCTTACTAAATGGCATCATTCTTTGTTTAGACGGAAACTCATTTTTTATTCGAAACCCTTGTTTCAAGTATGACAAAGGAGGGATCTTATCATCATAGATGATGAAGATATGATCATCTGGGAAGAGAAAATTGAAGTTATGTTCTTGGTTAAATCTTGTCCATGGGAACTAGGATGACTACTAAAACGTCTAAACAATGTAAGATGTTTGTAGTTACAACCATGCGTTACAAGTTCGAATCCTACTACTGAACTGCAGGACAAGAAAAATGTCATGACAAACATAGCATGCAAGCAAATACCCACACAATCAAACAAAAAAAGCCTGCTAGTAAGCTCACCATAGTACTTCGGAGAAAAGTTGCTTATTTAATTATAAATTTTAAAGCTTTAAAAATAGTGTAGATCAAACAGATCTATGAACACTTGAAAAACTTGAAATTGGACGGTCCGAAAATGCGTTACACGATGCATTAACTTAAAAATTGACGGTCCGAAAATGCGTTATACGATGCACTATTTTCAAGACTTGAAATCTATTTTTTCTCATGTCTATACTTCTTGAGGTCAAGATGATCCATTTGAGGAGTTTTTAGGCATCAAAACAATTTCTTTTAGTGAATTTTTTAGGTGTGCCTTAATTTAATTGTTTAGGGCCTTGCCCTTATAGAAACTTTATGCATCAGTAATAGAATTCCTTACTCCCCCACAAACTAACTTTAGGGGCCATTTGGATACCTGGAAATATATTGTCTGTGAAATATATTACGGGCGTAATATATTACTGCGTAATACATTATCTGCAAATGGATTATCACTGTTTGGGCAGTATTTAAATGCAATTTGGGAAATACATTGCTACTGTTTGGCTATGTCCGGAAGAAATATGAGAAATGCATTACTATCCAAATATGAAAAATATGGCTATATTTGGCTAACATGATTAAACTTTAATTTCAGCATGATAAGTCATTGAAATAACATGATTTTTATTGTGATAAGCCTTATTTTTATTTATTTTTTATAAAAGTGTTTCAAATGTCGCTCTATATATAATTTTAAATAAGCAATAAATTTATGATACCAAAGTCAAAATCTTTATGGTATAAGTTAAAAAATGGGAAGAAGTTTGATTAGTAAACTAGAAGGTTCGGTAATTGTAGTAGAAAAATTTGTAGCATTGGAGGAGACTAAAGAGGTATCTTATTTCAATTGAGCTCTTAGTAATCTCTTATGAGGATTATGTTATGTGAAATTTTTTATTATGATTATGTTGTATAATTTCTTATATATTATCAATTATTATTTTTAATATTTTTGTTTTTATACGAATTTTTAATATTTTTGTTTTTATACGAGAGCTGATAGCGAGATACAACCCAAATTGGGGAGAGAGGGATATAGAAATTTTTTTATTATGATTGCAGTAGAAAATTGTCCATCATCAAGTTTTACAACTGTTCAAATTAATTTAGATTTCCTTTACTTTCACTTACCAATTATTAATTTTTTTTGTTTTTATATGAGAGTCAGGGCTACAACCCAAATTGGGATAGAGAAATGTAGAAACTTTTTATTATGATTACATTAGAAATACACCTATTCAAATAGATTCCTCTTCATATCCCCTACTTTCACTTTCTATTTACGTTAATAATTATAAAATATTATAAACCTCGTAATAGTTTCACCCCTCACTGTGAGAAATGTTTGTTTAAATGGGGATAGGACTGAGAGATGCACGCGAAATATTTCCAAACATTACCCGTAAACCTCGTAATAGATTCACCCCTCGTCGCGCAAAATTTCGGGTGTAATAGATTCACCCCTTACCGCGTCATTACGTGATTTTTGGGGAAATCCTGGGGTAATAGATTCACCCTTCATCGCCTGTAATGGATTTCGTGATTTTTGGGAAGATTACGGGTGTAATAGATTCACCCCTGTAATAGAATTTGTGATTTTTGGAAAAATCTCGAGTAATCGAGTGTAATCTTTTTCCATTTCATTACTATTAAAGTGTAACCGAAGTAATAGGAGTAATCTCGTGTAATCTTTTTCCATTTCATTACTATTAAAGTGTAACCAAACCAAAGTAATGGAACTCGTGTAATCTTTTTCTATTTCATTACTAGTAAAGTGTAACTAAAGTAATGGATTTAGTGATTTTTGAAAAAATCTCCATTAATTTCATGTAATCTCTTATCATTTCATTACTATTAAAGTGCCCTAAACAGTGTAAATGTCATATGTCATTGTAATCTATTGTCACGTAATAGATTTTCACATACCCAAATGGCCCCTTAATTTTAAAACATCTTAAAACAAAGAAAAATATCTCCATATATCCTACACTAGTGAATAATATCCTAATATCCTCTAAAGTTTGAAAAATATCTTATGGCATCAAACCATCCCAAAAAATTTCTTGTGACCCTCAAACCCTTACTTTTGCTTTTTACGACCATCTTCTATCCTACACAAAGTACCTAATGCAAACAGACCCACCATTTTTTTCCCGACTTTCATCCATTTCGCATATGCCCTCTCTCTCTCTAATCCATCTTTAGAGATCTGCCATTTTGAGTAGATCTGAAGCCTCAAGCTTCCTATCGTGGGTTCCAGCCCCTGACCTTCATTAATCAAAACTAGGGTTCCTGTAAAAATTTTCCCTACCCCATACATTTTCTATCTACTCATTTGGGGAACCTCCCCTCTCGCTCTCTCCATCTTATGATCACGGTTCGCGCAATTTCAATTTTATAAAAATTTTAGTTGGCAACGTTGAAATTTCGAAAAAAGAAGATATCGTTGTAAGGGTTTCGCCTGATCCTTTAAGTTACCGAAAAACTTTCCCCGGAAAGCCACAAAGAGGATACTTAGTGGCCGGAAAAGTTGGAAATGATCTGGCAACTTGATCGCCATCCATGTGTGGGTTGTTAGTAACAGAGAAAATGATTATCTCTTAGTGGAATGATGCAACAGGAAAAGAGTCCAAAGTTCCAGTGATGTTGACTTGAGGAACAGTTGCTGGAATATTGATGGAAATTAACAAATCTAAATCGCATCAACCTTTCAGCATTCCCGGTAATTTTAATACAATAAATCAACTTATCATCGTCTATAATGGAGAAAAATCCCTATATCAAATGGCCACTTTTCTATTGCCATGAATCCCCTTTCGCCCCTATAATGTATAACAATTCGAGCCAAACGTTGTCAGGGAGCTCACTAACGCATAAACGAACACATCCATTTATGGCAATCTACCATCAAAATCCAATTAAGAAGAGAAACAAAAGATTATTTCAACCGGTTTATTACACATACACTGAGTCACTACCTTTTGATGATTGGATCAACGATCAATCTTCAATCTCAACCGAGTCATCACCATCCGATGGTGCGGGATCAACAATCAACATTCAATTTCAATCGGGAAAACACCATCATCCGATGGCACGAGGTCAATGATCAACCTTTAATCTCAACTCGAAAAGCAAGTTTAAGCCATGCCCGAACTATGAATTATTTTATCACAAATCTCAAACCCTTATGTGAATCCCCGTAGCAATCTAGTTTGAGAGAGTTATGAATGATCATGAGAGAGTTGAGAGAACTACCATGACCGTATAGTCTAAAATCCCAATGAGAGGTGTAGAGATTTGGGTAGGGATCAATCTCGTTTTCATAGTGCTTGAATAAGATTAAGGTTTCTTATGGTTTTCTTTGGCTTATCATTTTCTTGTGAGGCTAAATATTAACCATTGATCTTGGGTGACTTGTGGGGTGACATATTTGAGCCCTCCATTCCATACATGGGTCATTAACATTATGGAAGACGTTAGAATCTTTATCTCTCATTCCTAAACCATTTTCTCATCAAAAAATTAACTAAAATAATTTCATTAATAATAGAATGCTTACCAAAGTTATGCACAAGCCTTCTCATGCTTTTCAAAAGTCTTTTGAAAGCTTCCTCAAAGCAAAATTTTTCCAAAACATTTTAAAGCTTTCTCTTCGAGCCAAAGCTTGAACTAACACAATGAAAGTTTCATTAGGGTGGGGTGTTCCACCCTAGGTGGTACTTCATGGGCTCCACCCACATGCAAGGGTAGGCTCATTAATATATCGAGCATCCCATGCAATATTAAAATTAATTATATAATTTTTAAAAATTTGTAAAATCAAAGTTGAATATTTAAATCAATCTAAAATCAATATATATGTTTTTATAAATCAAAATTTGATAAATAAAATATCCAGAAATCTATAAAAATTCAAATAATAATTTTAAAAATCATATATCATTAAAATAAATATAATTAAATTTATTAGATAGGAAAAAGATCCATATGGTCTAGGAATTAAATAAAAAAACACTGGGGCACTCCATCTTCAACTGTGGACTACGGTCCACACTTGTTTTATCAAACCGACCTAGTGTTTCCCATGACCCACATTCATGCAGGGGCTCATTAGTGGGTCACCAAAGTTTGGCCAATGAGCCAATAGGTCATAATTCCAGTTTATGGATTTCAGGTTTTCCCCTAGAGATGTACGTACCAATGTCACTTAAACCTAATGCGACCACAACTCCTATAACGCATAGGGGTATCTCTCGCACATGTATAAGCTGTACCTTCAAAAGTAGTTTGCTTCTTTGAAACAGTTATTATCATGCATGCCGTGTGATGGCTTGCAGATGAGGCTTTGACCCCATCTCTGAAGGCCACCATCACACGCTAGGGTCTTACAGACCCTCAGCTCACTAATCCGAGTATATACTCTAACATCATCAAAGGATAACCTATTAGAACCATTATCATATGGTTTTCTATGCTGATATGACATAGGTTTTTTCCAACCGACTGGCCTGGCTCGTCAAGCTTAGTTCGGTATCAGTAAACATCATTTGCTTAGTATGGTCCACGAGGGACCACACTCCCGCTGAGTTCATATTCCACTATATCATTTCATTTTATAAGCACTCATAAGGCATTTAATGGCCACACTCATCCAACAATATCTCTCTAATTTGGCATCATCTTCAACCAAAATTCTCATCAAACATTGATCTCATCATCTTCAAGAAGAGTTTACTTACTGAAATAGTGGATTTAAGCGCATTGACGAGTTGTAGAAATGGGTATGTAATTTCTACTAGAAATGGAAAACTTAAACTTAAAACGAGTGGAACTTGGCAAATTGTGAATAGCTTTCACTTAAATTTATTGCAAAGTGATCGTGGTTGATTGCTTCACAATTTCACAGAAAAAATTTGGTCGAAATGGTGGTCGAACGATCCGATTTGATGGGTTTTGATTGTGAATGAAAAAGAAAGTCTCATCAAGGGTAAGTCATTGAAAATTCGAAGGTTTAGGCGTCCTTTTTCTATCATTTCCTGCTTTAGCCCGAATTTATTTTTAAAAATCCACCCCGTTTTTTAGCTATGCTTCTGATTTTCCACCTACAAACTTTTAGGATTCCACACATGTTTTTCATGTTATAAAAGCCCTCTTAATCTCATTTTTTAAAGGGTTGGAGATTAAGCCCTAATCTAGAGAGAGAAAACCTTGCCCTAGAGAGATAAAATTATTACTTCCCAAAGTGCCCCTGTCTCCATCCCATTTTCTCCAAACTACCCCTCAACTTTACCAAAACACCCAGGTTATCCTCCCTAAAATCCAAAATATTCAAAATACCATTAGAAATTAGAAAAACCCTAAAATTTCCCCAAAAAATTCCATAAACCATAAGAAACCAAAATATCCAAAATACCTTAGGAATTCGCAATTCCACGAACTAAAAACTTCCAAAAATCCAAGGGAAAACTCAGACTACCCACTTCCGGACTAAAAATTTTGTGAGCTCATCATCGGGAATTCGAAGGGTACACGAGCCTGTCGTGAGCGATCGGCTTCTTCAATCGTTTGAGGTTCCTGCTCATTCTGGATTGATAGCATGACCAAGTCTCAGCGAGAGGGCTTCCTCAGTACCCAGCACTGATGGTGTAAGAGGGTCCAGGTTCTGCTGGTTCCAGGAGCGAACGTCTCCCCCCCTCCTCTCCAATCCCTCCCTTGTATTTGTTTTTTATAAGCAATAAAAAGATTGTCTTTTTAATTGTGCGCCATTGGTTATGGGTTTTATCTGGGCTATTGAGTCATCCAACGCACACAAAAGTACCTTTTAAAGCGATACAGGGGGGGTTCAATACCAATTTTAAAATTCTCCATTTATCTCTCCTTCTCCATCAAAACAAATGAAATTGTTGCTGCTACAAGAGGATCCCAACTCTCTTTTTTTAAAAAAATTAACCAAATTTGCCCCGATGTAGCAACAATTAAGAAAGCTGCAGAAGTAAATATATAATCAGCAGAAAAGTGGGTTAAGCCAACCAGTCTTGCTTGAACAATAGAAAGAGCCACATGTTTATCCCTCCATCAAAACTATAGAAATTTTACAATAGGGATTATAATCTATAAAAGCATTTGCTTTTGTTTCAAGAAGATCATTATCATCTCTAGTTGTTAGATGTGAAAACTAATGGCTTGAGGTATGTCACTAAGTTTGAAAAATGTTATGTTGGACTTTGAGCCCAATCAATGTGATGGAGGAAGGAAAAGAAGAAAAAATATAATCACCCTTTTTCTGAATCTCAAACAAGTAAAAATCAGCATTAATGGACAAAAAAAATAGTTTTAACTCAAGCCAAAAGAAAAAGTACTTTCTTCTTTCATAAAACAAAGTTTATTCCAAATAACATAAGCCTCTCAAAATGTGATATCCAAACTTATATAAACCTATGAACTTAAAATTAAGTTAAGATCCAAGTAAACATTTAATATTCTAAAATACCCCCTAAATAATACTAAAATTCTAAAAATACCCCTATTAATAGTAATGTGTGAACAATACCTATGAACAGTAATGCGTGAATAGTACCCGTGACCTATATATATATATATATATAATCCCTAGAAACTTAAAAACCCTAAAAATAAATCTTAAAACTAAAATTAAAATATATATTTCTTGAAATTAAATAAAAAATAAAATTAAGAATAAGTTTGCCTTGCACCATAACGGCACATCCTCAGCCACCCAATTTCGCATTCAATAGTCAAATGTAATTTTGACCTCCTAGCACCAAAGGAGATAGTATTATTATATACTTTTATTAAGAATGTACAAATTAAAATTTGTCTAAGAGAATTAGTGTAGAGAATATCTTGTCGCCTCTTTGGTAGTTTATCTTTTATTATTAGCTTTTATACCTTTATTTCTATTTAATTGAGGGTTTTTTTTCATGCTTACATGCCAACATTCAGAATTATACATGCAAGCACAAATCCAAGGTTTTAAAAATCATCGATTTGGATCGGATTTAAAGGGGATCGACTCCTTTCCTTTACAAAATCAGGAATGGGTCTAACTAGTTGGGATTGCCCAATTCATTCAATACCCAGTTGATTTTGTCAGATGAAGCAATAATCGAGATCAGATAATCGAGTGAGTCTTTTTATTATTTTTAATTAGGTATTTCTGAAATTTTTTATTATTTTAATTTTAAATTTTTTTTTATCACTGCAATTGCAATCCGTATTGGTCCAACCAAGTGCCAATCGAATAACCGGTAGTGGGTTCATAAACTATGCACAAAAAACAAAATAATAATAATAATAATAATAATAATAATAATAATAATAATAATAATAATAATAATAGTAATAATAATAATAATAATAATGATAATAATAATAATAATAAAAATAACAAAAATAAAAGAAAAAGAAAGAAACAACCAAGCAATCCTCGGCTAGAAAGCAATGTGTAGTCCAAAATATTTGGCAAACTTTAACATAGAATTGTAGATAACTACACATGTAGCATACCAGCAAATTCCATATGTTACTGTCAGTAGCCATGCGCATGACTTACGAATATGAATGATATTCGGTACCCGTATATTTCTTTAAACCACTCCTTTAGATGGATCAAACTACAATCAATGAACAACTTTAATGGCCCCTCTTGTTGGTCAAGCTGGAGTCCTAGGTTCAACACTTAATTCCTTTGGTTTTGGACCAAGTTTGGCCTCATATGCAATCATCCCATGTGCACAAATCTTATGATAGGGTTCTCTTCATCTACATCTAATTTGATCCCATGCTTGAATGGCAATCACTTCAAATAAGAAAGCAATCAAAGTAAAAGAACAGCTTTCAAACCTTAGTGTGGCCTACATTTTGATGTGTTCTACCTTCCACTTGGAATAGTGATTGGCAATTGGCAGCTACATATAATACTGACATGCCTTTATAATGGTAATTGGCATTTCACATAATATTGACCCAAACAATTGCCAAAAAGATTATATGCTCCAGCTCGGATGTGCTCTCTAGGGTAAAAACCCTATCAAGGGCATTTTTAGGACCCCAAATTCAGGTGATGCAACCTCTAACAGTAAACCTCGAAAATTTGTAAAAAGAAAAAAAAGAAAATTTGAACAGTTGGATCTAAGTGTTTAAAAGACTCAAAAGCTAATTTTTCTTTGAATGTACTCATCTAGTGACTAAAGTGATTCCCAAAATCTTAGATCAAGAAAATACTTTCAAGTAGATCTTTTACCCAATGGAGAAAATGTACAGAATGCTCCCTCAAGAGCATGGAATACGAGCTCAAAACAATTTCGCTATGTTTTTTCCCTGTTTTGGATGAGGAGGCATGAGAATGGGAACTTGGCCCCCATAGATCTTGCCCTAATTGGGGCCCTTTTCAATTTGGCTCCAAATACAATGGCTTTCTTCATGGGGGTTATCCAAACTGGGGGGCCTGTCCAATTAGTTAGGGTGGGCCTTAGCTCCTCTTGTGCATGTATGCTCAAGGGGAAGACCTGGTCAAAAAGGGAGTATCAAAATAAAGGGCTCAAAAGCTTGGAAATAAAGGTTCACATCCTCCATCATTTTTCATGGATGGTGAACCCACCTTCTCCATCTTCTTGTGGGCATGGGGTGGCCCATTGAAGCTGTCCTCCTCTCAAGAAAGAAACCCTAAGCCTTTTATGTGCCAAATCCCCTAATGCATTGTACCTGCCTTCTTTAGGGCACAAGGTCCCTTTTCTTGTCCTGAAATAAGATCTATACCCTTCTTCATGGTTATCATTTGCCATACGTATTGGCTCCATCAATGAGATCTGCCATGGAATATCACTGTCAAGTCTCAAGATTGTCTACCATGGTCATTACGACATCGACATTTTAACAGTATGCACAGACACATTGCTTCCAATTGCAAGAAGCTTGGAGGGTATGGATTCATGAATCACTCATGGTTCATGGTTGTCTACATGAATGTTTAGAGGAAATAGGAAGCTTTGTACTGTAGACTAAGACAGTTTTTAAAATTTATTTATTTTCTTATTTTGGGTGTGTTATCTGATATTTCAGTATTGGATGTGTGTTGTCGCCCTCAATCTAATTGACATTCATCGCCCATTTAGTCACAATTTCGATTACATATTTTACTTGTTAGGTTTGCACCCTCTTCTCTTTAGGTACAGCATGATATACACCCAAACTGTTTTTAATGCTTTGTAGCATAAGGTCATTGGAGTGAAACAGTTTGGCAATGTTGTGAAAGGAATGTTTGATAACTTTGAAGAGGCACATTTACATTTATCAAATCTTGGAGCAAATAATCAATAACTTAAACATGCAAATTTCAATTTAGCACATATGAAATTGTTCTATTTGACTCATGGTAGCTCACATATTACTTAGGTTATTTATACAATGGAAACCTCTCTATCTCCACTAAAGACCCATTGGGAGTGAGTCAAGAACAATATGACTAAGAGCACTATCAGTTTTTTATCAAGCTATTATTAATGTGTGACATGATTATTGCCTCATCTTTATTACCAAGTCATGATGAAATGACTATACAATGCTAAATACATTTATGTGTGGAAACATGTAAAAAGCTCCCCAATGAATTAAAACTTGTAGATGTGCATAAATTAAGCATGTTTTGAGAGGCTTATTTGATATTTCTTTGAGAAATGTTTGGATAGGGCTGCAAACCTATCGAAACAAGTAAAGCCTCACCTCAAAACTCACAACAAATGTTCTAAAAATAACATATATTGTAATACATTATCTAAAGGAAAAAGTTTATATAAAGGTGAGGCCTAAACAATCAAATTAAGGTGCACATAAAAAATTCACTAGAAGAGGTTGTTTCGATGCCCAAAAATCCTCAAGTTGATCATCTCAACCTCAAGATGTATGAACGTGAGAAAAAATGGATTTTAAGTGTTCGAAATAGTTGATCTTGTAATGTATTTTCTAGACCATTAATTTTCAAAATTGTCAAGTGTTCATAGATCTATTTGATCTGTACTAGTTTTGAAGTTTTAAATTTTCTAATTAAATACTAAAGTAAATTTTTAGGCCATTACAAATATGTTTAATATTGAAACAATATATTGCAATACTATTTGGAGGTGCGACTTACTTTGATTGTTTAGAGCCTCAGCCTCATACAAATCACACCCCTATTTAAGCCATCCATTTTACCCTAAAAATAAATGTTCACGGATTTGCCAGGTTTGTACATTTTTTTAGCCTAAAATTTCATAGTTGTTGTGAATTAATTTTAGAACCTATCATGAAAATTTTCGATACCTAAAATGCTTTCCGAATGAGGATTCGAGGTGAGACTTTGACCTATGCGAGAAACTATATCCTATTTCTTTAGCCCATTTTTTGTTGTACCAACTTGAAAGTGAAAAATCGAATCAAAATAAGAACAGTCATTGAATCTAACAAGAGCAAGTATATCCATGAATATATATATATATATATATATATATATTGCTTGAACAATGACACGTGGCAAGTGGTGAGCGGTGTCGAGTCAAACTACGTTGACCAACATGGGAGCCCACATGTCCCTTTACAAGTATGTATGTCCCTATAGACCATGGTTGCCATTCTAGCTATCCACTTCCTAGTCTAATCCATGGCTAACAAAGCAGTGTGCACTCAAATTGAGGATGATTTTATTGGTCCCCATGGGATCAAATGTGAATAGGGTTACACTTTCACAGTGTTTGGCATATGAAAGGCTAAATGAGAATGGGAAGAGATAGAAATAGAATGAAGAGAGAGAGATAGAGGGGACACATGCATGTTGCACATTAGGTGCCAAAAGTGTGGTCAAAAGAAGATTTTTTAGTGGAAGGATGTGAGACCTCCATACCCCTCTCTCACCACCCTCTCCACATCTGGAACCTCCCATGAGTTTGTCCCCTGCCCAACAAATCATTCACTGTTATCAACATTAAACATACTTCAATACATATCCTCTCTCTCTCTCTCTAGGTATAATAGGAATGGAATTTAAGATACTATGTTATAGCACTAACCACTGTATTCAATATTATTTTATTAAAGGTGTGATAAAGGGATTTAAACACAGTATAAAGTTGCAATTGTAAATGTGTGATAAAGGGATTTAAACACGGTATAAAGTTGCACTTGTAAATAGACTTCTTTTTTTTTTATTTTGGCATTTTGGATATGGTGAGCAGCACTTGTGCCTTAACACCAAGTCAAATGGTTGAACCACCATTATTATCATAATCATCATAACCTTTTTCCAACTATTTGGTCGAACTCTGGACAATACTCTTATGTAATACTTATATCTTGAAAAAATGCACACTTTTAGTTTTTTTTTTTGACAAGGTTACATAGAAATGGATCTTGAGACGTAGAATTATCGGAGTTTGGCCTTTTGGCTTGATATGTAGGGCGTTAAGAGCGTAAGTATCTTATTAAGTTCAATTTACTTTTCTTTTTTAATTTCTTACACTTTCTTTTTAGGTAACCATAATTCAGTTATAAATATGTCGAACCATTAGCATCTTATAACGGTGTGTCTCATCGGTTGTTATCACAAGAAATACTACCAAATAATTAGAAACATTCATTTTTTAGAAATTGCACTTTCAAGTAGTTCAAAGGGAAAAATGTCCATACTCTTGGTAAAAATAGAACTCAAAATGTCAGAGTATAGCGTCCTACCACTTGACCACCTAGCCTTGAACTCATTCCTAGAGGACTGTTGCACTTGCTACAAGGACAATGAGAACTCATGTCCATTTGCTGTTGTAATGGATCATAATGGTTTTTACAACCTTGCAACTTCTCCTAAAAAAAACTATTATAATGTGAAAAAAAAAAATCAGAAATTACATTGACTATTGGAAACTTGAAAAGCCAACAATTCCTCATTTTCTATTAAGCTATATATATATATATATATATTTTTTTTTTTATCAACTCCTAAGTACAGTGCAGGGTATGTAGTCAATTTTGAAACTTTACAACGGAACATGTCTTATTTGGCATATATAATATATATTTGAAATTGGAATCCAACTCTAAAGGCCCCAGAAGAAGTCTTTTCTCTTTCTAACACAAAAATTACAAAATTACAAATAACCAAATCCAAGCCCAATGGGCCTTGAGCCAAGATGCCCGTAATCCACACTTTTTGAACTATCACTCACATTTGGAGCTTCAATGGCGTCTGTGTCCAAGCTAAAGTCGAAGAGAGAGCTAGCAGCTGTGAGTTTCATGGAAAGAAACTGTAGAAAAAATAAATAAATATTATGCAACATAGAATAAACCAAGAATTTGCTTAAAAAATAATTATGATATTTCAAATTGCTTGAAAAAACGACTGTTAACTCTCTCACCTCCACTTGATGTTGCAGTGACTGCACGTAGTTTATGATCTCGTCGAGCATAACCGCCATGCCCATCGTCTGAGTTCATATATTTGAAAATAAGAATGTCACACATGAAAAATATGTATAGAGAAGGTAATGAAAACGAAAATACAATAAATGAAATTTTCAAATTGATATAGAAGTTCTTTGCCATTTTCTACCTTGTAACACCCTGGAACAAGATCTTGTAAACACCTCATTCTTTCATTAATTTTCTCCCTTCTTACCTGTTCCATTCCAATACAAAGGAATTAGTCTAAGAAAATAAAAGCTCTCTCCCCTCCTCTCTCTATCACCAATGGTAATGGCAAAAATACAAAAGGAAAAAGAAAAGCACACAAAAAAGATTATTTTTAGTATAAGAAGGTCATAATCATTAATGTCGGTAAGATATTAAATTGGTTACTTGTACGTGAATCATTGACTAAATGTAAAATTGAAAAAAAAAATCTTGAATTTCGTGACACGTCTCAAGCCATCCAATTTGATATCTAATTACCAAGAATTGATTGTAATCTCCTCGTCAATAATCTCTTAGTAAGCAAACCCAATACAAGAGTACCACAAGTTTCTAAAACATTGAGATTTCCTCCAATTAGAAGGTAATGAAGCCATTTAAAGTTGAAACTTAAGGTATATTCCTAAACATACAGTAAAATGAATCTCATAGGGAAATGGGTCTCAGTTAAGGGTATGTGATCTATATAGAAAGTGAAGAGAAAAGTACATGAATATTGGATAATGATAAGAAAGAGAAAAATATAAAATAAATAAAATGCATGGAAATTTGGGGTAACATTCTGGGCCATGATTGGTTTGTTTACCCTTTCGGCAAGACTGTGACTGTCAGTGGCTTGCCCTCTTCTTGCTCTTACATGAATTACTTCATTTGGCTTCTCTCCTCCTCTCTCACTGGAATTGCTCTTGCTCCCACATTTTCCTTTTTTTCTCTGTCAAAAAAGAGAGAGAGTGTGTGTTAGAGAGAGATCCAGCATCAATTTCAATCAACATTACACAAAAAAAACTGACAAAAATCCCACGAAACACAGAAAAATTCACACACACACATAACAGAGAGTGAGGGAGAGGGATTTACATTTGCAGGACTTTTATCCTCTGAACTGCTCTCCGATGCAGACCCTGCCTTCCTTTTCTTACCCCTTATATCTTTCTCCAAATTCTCCAAATTCTTATACTTCAATGCACTCGAAGACTGAGAATTTGCCTGGACTTTTGGTAACTCCTCACAATTCGAACCCAAAAAACCATTCGAAAAGCTCTCGCCACTAAACCCTGACCCCATTTGAACCTCTTGTTGATGAACAGAGCCCTGATGCATCAGACCCAATTCATTGCAGCTCCCAATCAAGCTCTGTAAATTGCTTAAACTTGGGTTTTCAAGCAAAATCGCATTGAATTCTGGATACTGGTTCAATAGCTCAAAGCCCGAGTCACCAATGTCCATTAAAGGGAATGGAGGCCTCAAATTGTTGCAGTATTGGCTCTGTAAATCCCCCATAGATACGGGTTGAAATTCCAAGAGTTATGAGAGAATCAGGAGGAATATAAAGCTGGAGCTCGAATGTTGATTTTTAATGGCGGATTTGGGAGGAACTCAGGCGAGTTGGAGTAATGGAAATGGATCGAGAAGGCTAGAATTTATGCACGAGTGTGAACCGTATATTTATACGGTCATTTTTTTGGTATAGGTAGGGTCCAGGGTCTTTGAAGATATATCCAGAACGATGGGGCCCATAATTATTTGTCGTGGAAAATGACTAAAATACCCCTATCGACAAAAAAATTTGAAAATTACCTGAGAAATGAAAAATTGCTGTAAAAATCACTTGATCTCATGGGAAAAAAAAAAAACCTCAAATGCCCCTGTTGCTTCCCAAAGGGAAATAATCAGTTCAAACTTTAGTTTATTTGCACAAATATCTAACCATAAGCTTTTAAGATCAATATAGAATAAAGTAAATTTTTTCATCGATTCAAGTGTTTATATTTATCCAAACATATCTTCTTTTGGGCGGCTTTTTATTCATCTCAAGAAAAAAAAAAAAAACTTTACTTAGAGCAGATGCACTTCCAATTACCCAAACAATAATCATAGTGACCACTCGGTACTAGGGGTGGCAATCGGCAAACGGGCCGGCTTAACATGTCGACCCGGCAGGTTGACTCGAATTGGGTTTGGCTCTAGGTCCGTGTTGTGGAACCAATAGGTCGTGTCTGAGTGGGGTCTGGTACCTGTTGGGGCAGGCCGACCTGGACCTACAAAAATATATATAAAATAAAAGGGTGAGGTTTGTATAAGGTGTCAACCCTTCTTTTTTTTGACAATATCCAAAAATTTTATTAATCAAAACCAATGTTTAAAAAAACGGATTGGTGACTCGAATCGGGCACACCCATATCCATGTCGGATCGGGAAAATCGGTGGATTGGATCCGAATAATCGACGAAATCGATAATTTTTGTCTCAAATTTTTTAAAAAATAATTAAAAAAAATTTGTTCATCCTTTTTTTGTGCTTGACACGGTGAAAAATTTATCGGAATTGGTAAATAATCGGTCAGACTTGGTGAAGAATCGTCAGACTCGACGGTTCCAGTTTGTCTGCTATTTTGAATCGGCCGAATTCCGGCTTTTTACTAGATCCTGGACGGTCATGATGATCCCCGATCTGGATCGCCTGATTTTAGATTGAATCACTGATCGAAACTGAGGTTACAAAATAGAAATTACATCATCAATAACAACCAAAGCATTGAGCCATGCTTCTTTCTTAGCCAAAGAATCAGCCGACTCATTCCAATCCTTGAAAATATGTTGGAAAGACACTCCTATAATAGAAGCAAGATCCATGATATGCACCCAAACCTTATTGAAATTAATCTATTTATTCCAAAAATGATTGTGAGACCCATCTATTCCAAAAATTTCGAACTCCTCATATTAGCGTGGACGATTCTACCCCCTTCATTGCTAAAAAATATCCGTTAATATTCATAAAGAAATGTATACAATGAGACCATTTACTGTTGATATAAGAATGTCACAATCATCATTGACCGTTAGATTTGAAATCGGGTGATTGAAAACATGTCATTGTTTAAGCATTAAATCCAAAACAAAACTTCTCGATTATTGATTCACTTTTATCTATTGGATTTCACATCTAATGGCTAAAAAAGAATGTGACCTCCTTGTACAAAAAATAAATGGTTTTATAGTATACAATTCCTATTCATAATACGACTCTTGTACCCGCATTCGTGAAAGAGTGATTCTTTTTACTTCAAGGTATATTGATACTTCAAGCCTATGGAGCCCTCAAAGCAATCATCTGCTTCTGAGTAGGGGTGGCAAGGATTCAGACACGACCCTGACCCGGGTCCAACAATTAACAAACGAATTTTTTTACATATGGAAAAGTTTGATAGTGCTGCAGCCCTATCAAAGTAAGTAAAGCCGCATCTCATAACTCATCCACAATTACAATTCGTGCATTGAAAAACTTTTACATTGATCATCTTGACTTGAACATTACGTTTGTGAAATACAATTAAGATTTTAAGCTCTAAAAATAGTGTATATTATTAAAAATTATCTAGGCCGTCCATATCGCCCTAAAAAATGTTCACAGATCCGCAAGATCTTTATCATTTTTTTAGATTCAAATTTGATTGTTGGGTAAAATCGTCCACGCTAATATGAGGAGTTCGAAATTTTTGGACTAGATGGGTTTCACAATCATTTTTGGAATAAATAGATTAATTTAAAAAAGTAACAATAAATAATTGAATAAATGACACAAGAAAAGTTAATCTTGCCTTTCTAAGTTGCTTTCATCAATTTCCATATATTGGCTTGGTTTATATCTAACTAATTTTTGGAAAAGTAAAGGTTTTACTAGAAATGGAAATGGCCAATTTAAGCAATGACTAAGTCGGTCAGGCGTGTGATCTCGCTTAATTATTCCTCAAAAAAAAAGAAAATCTATTATTTCTCATTGGAGAAAGTTTGCAATAAAAAGCGTTGGCCATATTTCAAATCATGAAGGCAACGGGCTGGGCCTTGGCCCTGGCCTAGCCCTTGTTCCATAGGATTGGCACAGGCCTGGGCTAGCCCTACAAGGCTAGGGCTGTGCTCGGCTGGGTTAAAAAAAAATGGAAAGAATTTAATTTTTTTTGTGACCCGGACCATAGTGCTAGGCTGGTCTGGATTTCCTTAGGGGTGGCAACAGGTCGGGTATGGGTCGAGTCCGACTGGACCAAGACCCAGACCCGTTTTGGACCCGGACCCGATCTGTCGGGTAAAAAATTTGGACCCATACCCATACCCATCGGGTCTCGGGTCTACCCCATCAGGTCTCGGGTCCATTGTCACCCTCACTATGAGCTTTTTTTTTTTTACCATCATATGCCCGTATTATTGGCAAAAAGGTCATAATCACCCGCTATTAGATATCAAGTTGTGTGATTTGTCGTTTAATAGCTAAAGACGATTACTAGTTCTAAATATATACGATCATTAATACACCGAAATGAATAGGGCTTAAAGCAAAGTATTTTATCTTTATCAGTTTACATGATCGGTCCAACTGGACTCCGACCCAAACCCATATAGTGTTCGCGTCCAAGTTTTGGACCCAAACCCAACCCGTCGGGTCCAAATGCTAGACCCATACCCGACCTATATCAGGTATACCCGACGGGCCTCGGGTTGGGTCCAAAATCCGGATCTATTGCCACCCTAGATTTCCTTGACGTAAAAGGTCGCCAATCAAGTGGGATATTTGACGTGGGTCCCACAAAACGATCATATCGTGAGATCCTAGCCGTTCATCAAATGGAGGTCCTATATTACGCGCTCAAGGGGCAAACACGTGGCCTGTAGGGGACAACTAGCTTGAGTTTTTCAGCCTTGAATTTAGAGTGCTTAAATTTTAGTATGACGACAACTAGCTTGGGTTTTTCAACCCTTGCATTTAGAGTGCTTAAATTTTAGTTTGACATATGAAAGGTTAACTTGTCTTTTTTTCGTTTTTGGAAAATTTGAAACCATAATTTGGTGCAAATCAGGATTGGATTTGGATTGCACTTCAATATGGAAATGAGCGTTTTTCTTAACTCGATTTGGTGAATTCGATATGAAGGTACCTTTCAAGACGCTTATGGCAATTTACGAACGCTAATAGCAATTTACGAAAAAAGGGAAACATTGTGATAAATGCTTCATTTTTTTTCCAAAATTTATGCGCCAGTCCTACTTTCATGTGATTTTCCCTTGATTTGATATCTGACTTTTATTTATTTTATTTTACTATTTTTTTGGTCTTTTGGGTTTTTTTTAGACTATAGGGATGTTGGCAGTTTATGGCGTCGGTCTAATGTTTGAAACATCAGAGCGTTTAAAGTTGAGTTGTTCAATGTTTGAAACATCAGAGCGATTAAAGTTGAATTGTTCAATGTCAACCCTAATGCAGTTTATTTTCCTATTGTCGGTTAGACCAATTGTTTGGGACATTGGACTGAATCCAATTTTTTATTTAAAATGCGGTACAATATTTGCAACATCGGATAGGTTATTTTTTGGGGTAGACCAATGTTAGGAATGAGCTCCTGGATAGGTGGTCAGGATGACAAGGCGCCAACTACACCACAAATATGACCTCTTGAGTTTCATTCTTATCACGGGGAGGGAACTGCTTCCCACTGAACCACAAAAAAATAAAAAAAAACGAATGGTCAGATGTCCCAAATTCTAGACCATATAATAAATAAAATAAGAAAAAAAAATAGAAGTGGATTTGATGTTTAGAACATTATACCCATCCATAATGGGGTGAGGCCCAAAAGACGGGGATATTTGTCGTTTGAGATATCAAATTGCCTAACTTTAGGGCAGTATGGTGTTTCAAACATCAGATCGACCCCTAATTGACCCTTGGACAACCATACAGACATATGATTCAAGAAAAAGAAAAAAAAAAGAAAAAAAAGTGAAATAAAAAACTGGTTCGATGTTATAAATTTGGAGGAATTAAAAAATAAAGGAAGTAAGATATCTCCTTAAATAAGGAAAAAATGGATGATTATGTAATGGGTGCAGTTGGCATACAGATGCATTCGTAGCTGTAGAGGTAAGATGCACCTTCAAATTTTATTATGGTAAATAATTTTGATGTAAAATGTTCTTAGGATTATCTCAAAATCTATTTTTTTATCTAATTATAAAATTTTATATTTAGAAAATGGTCAAAATCAAGTAGATCTATAAACATATGAAAATCTTGAAAATGGATGGTGTAGATAATATGTTGTAAAATGTACTATTTCTAAGACTTAAAATCTTTTTATTTTTCATGGTCATACATCTCGATGTCTAGATGATCAATCAAAGGGTTTTTCAACATTAAAACTACCTTTTCCGATGATTTTTGAGGTGCATCCGTAGTTCTACATTATATTGTTGCATCCTATCCTTATATAAACTTTTTCCTTGTGTAATATGTAATGCTAGATATGTTTTGGGTATGACTGTATTTCTCCTAAATTTTAATTGAACATAAATAAGAGGTTAACTTTTTTTTTTGGCTTGGAAAATTTGCAACCAGTAGCAAATATGGACTGTATTTAGATCCCACTTTCCCTATCTGAACAATTTTCTTAACTAACTTTGGTGATCAGGACTGTATTTAGATCCCACTTTCCCTATCAAAATGAACAATTTTGTTAACTAACTTTGGTGAATTTAAAATGAAGGTTCGTTTTAGGCCGTTTATGGCCCATTTATTTAGGGTGCAATTTGTAGCATTCAAGGAAAAGCCCTATTTTGGCCTCGAAGAAAGTCAGCCGAAATAATATGTTTATATTGAAGGCCTTGAACTCCAAATTTTAAAGGTGAGGCTTAAGTTCCACAAGTCTTGAAGAGTTTTTGTATGAAATTTGTTGCAAAATGTTTTCCTCACACGATGTACGTTTTCATGGTCTCCGATTGCCCATTCGAGACCCAAGACCCTATACCATGGGCATCGGCTGAGACCCCTTTATGGAGGACTAAGAGTGCTATTTTTGGTATTATAATGCCCTAATTTTCTCAATTTCCTATTTGACCGAAAATTATTTTTGATTTTCCTCCTGCCTTTTACCCGCTAAAATTAATTATCAACTTTTTCGTAAACCTTGACTATAAAGGCATTGAGAGCTTCATTTTGTACGTGGGAGTTCATTTATTTAGTTTTAAGGTGCGGAAAATTTAGTGAGAGAAGAGCCTTTCAAGAGACAGATATAGGCTAACCCTAGAACCATGAGAGAGAAACTCCTTTAAAGTAGTGTGTGTGTTTGTTTTTTTAAAAGTATTCTTCCGTAAAGTATTCTTACATATTTTGAAAAAGTTACGCGTTTGTTTCACACTTTTTATAAAATAATCTTTCACAAAAGTTTCCATTCTTTTGTTAAAAAGTGAAAGTGGGTTGGAACTTAATCTTTTAATTTTTTTTTGCTGATCACTATTTACTATGCATAATATTAATAAATAATATAAGTTTTATTATTATAATATAATATCACTATAACATAATATTATATAATATAATAATTTATAATATTATATTATATATTTATATTTATTTTATTAATATCATTTATATTATATAGTATATATTGACAATATATTATATGTAATATATAATACAAATATACATTAATAAATATATAAAATATATTATATTATGCTATACATGTTATGTATTTATATTTATATGGTTAATATTTATGCGTTATCAAACACAGTACCCATAATTATTTAAATCTTCAAGAAAAAAATATTCACCTCTTCAAAAGATTTAAAAACATTCAACTTTTTAAAAAATCTCTTTCAAAAAAACAAACGTGCCCATAGAAAGAAAAAATAAACAAAAAAAAAACCCTCGCTCTACCTCTAGATTCCTAAATTCTTAAGAGCGAAACTCCAACCCATGTACCTCAAATCGACCTGAAGCTGGCAAGTGAGAGCCAAAACATTGGGGCATCTCCCAGCAAGTATACAAGCCAGGGTATTTAAGAGGATCCATCTAACCACATATGGGAGATTTTGAGCCTATTGCACATTTATTTGTATTTATTGAAATTTGTGTTTTATTTTCTTGTATGTTTGCTTGTGTTTATTTTGTAGTGACTTCCGTATATTTTTACACACACATACACATGCACTCAGAAAATTGGGTGCAACACCTCGCTAGCTCTAGGGTTTTTAGGCTTTTAGGTTGCTTTGGCTTAGGGAATTTTTTTCTGATTTTTCTGGGAGTTTAGGTTCTCTAATTTATAAGGAATTTTGGTTTTGAATTATGGGAGACTAGAGGGGATTTACATGGGCCCAATTAGGCGCTAGTTTAATTGGGATTAGGATTCCTAGATCCATCGTTAGGCTTGAGGATATGGTTTGAAAGCTTCCATTTTGATCAAAACCAACTCGAAATTGGTCCCAAAGGTTCCAAAGATTCAATAGGAAGTCAATAAGACATGCCCCAAACTTAGGAATTCATCCAGACCAGAAAAGTACTGACGACGTGATTTGCATCATCAAAACCTATGAGATTGACGATGCAGTTTGCGTTTCAGATTGTTTTCTAGTCTTGATGATGTGCCTCCCATTGATGGGCACTCGGGGCTTGATGCGCCTCGCGTCGTTAAACTAGCTTATGTCCGAGTCTGTGCATAATTAAACCGGACAGTCTTCTAAGCCTTCGGTTGACAACCTGATTCAATTTTGACCTAATTCATGTTTTCTTAAATTTCTATAAGTCTGTCCATCGGTTTGTGTTAGTCTCGATTGCTGCCATATTGTTCAGGGTAACATGTTTATGGGAATTTTAGGTTTTTTTTTTTTAAATTAAGAAACCTAGCCAATTTCAAATTGAGTGTCTACATATGGCATCAAACAATGAACTGTGAGGTCTATACTAGTCTAAATCTAGCATTGGCATACCTGATTCACCTTAAGTATGTATAAAGTGGGGTTAGTCTTTTCAAAAGTGCATTACAGCAAGGCTTAGGTGTTTATCAAAGCCAAGTTTAAATGCCGTCAAAACAATATCCAAATAAATTGTAGCAAACATGAGTCTATTAATTTGTACTTAGATTGTAGTATCTTTGAAGGCATCATTGAGTGTTGTGGTTGAATTGGTTACTCAACTGAACGAGGCATCAAAAAATTATTCATGATGTAAGTCAAATTTTTTATTAAAATCAAGGCGTGAAATGGCAAGATTGTTTTGTGTGAAGATCAGTCATAAGGAAGACTTAATGCAAGAGGAAAGGGGCGGATTCTTCCAAAGACCATAATTTAAGAAGCAAAAGGCAAAGATGATTTGAAAATGAAAGTTATCAAATTTCATCTTAATTCATTGAAGATGGAAAATGATGGCGACCTAAAAATATTATCATGATTGGTTCCTTGATGGTGCTATTTACTATATGCACCGTCAGATATTGACTCGGTGATTGAAAAATCGGCAATCCGAATCGGACATCACCCAAGCCGTCTCGGATAAAAAAAACAAAAAGCTAATAAATCAGCGATCTGGATCAGATATCACTCAAGCCGTTCTGGATCCAAAGAAAACACAAGAATAGGATTTTTTAAGCTTAACACATGGCATCCACCAATTTTGTATTACAAAATTCCCCGATCGGTGATCCGGATCAGATATCACCCAAGCCGTCTCGGATAAAAACAAACAAAAAAGTCAGCAATCGGGATCGGATATCACCTAAGCCATCCCGGATAAAAAAACACACAAGATTAGGATTTTTTACGCTTAACAGAGGATATGGCATCCACCAATTTTTTATTACAAAACTCCTATGGCATTGAATGAGCATATAGATTAATACTTTTAGGTAGGAATGGTCTGGCTCTATAAATAGATCTTTATCTCATCTATAAAATGAAATGGTCTATAATTCTTTTTAAGATTAATTATATTTATTTATTTTTAAGATTTAATTCTCTTTAAGATTAATTATATATAATTTACAAACATTAACATAATTATATAAAATTGTTGTACTAACTCATAGGATATTAAAAAAAAAAACAAAAAATAATACTAATACTAGTTTATTGAACACTAAAAAAAAAAAAAACTAGTTTATGAGATATTTGAAGAGAAAAAAATAAAACTAGCTCATACCAATTTAGAGTTTATTTCAAGTTGCTGTATCAATTATCTCACATTACAAATATGAATTTCTTTATTTATTTTTCTAATTTTATTAAAATATGATTGCAAATTTATGTTATTAAATTATATATTTCTTCAACACTAATTATTATACATTAGATTTATTTATTTGTGAGGGTCATACCTTGTTTTTTTATTCATGTTTAGTATAATATTGTAATTAATAATTATACTAATTACAATGATAATCAAATATTATATTTTATTTATTAATTTATTTACATTAAAAAATTATGCAATGTATTATTTTTTGTTATAGTTGTAAATTAGATTTTTAAATTAAAAGATATTACAAGAAAAATTTCAAATTTATTCTTATTTGTATAATAAAATAATGATAAAAATAATAAAATACAACCAATAATTCTAATTTCAATGTATAATATTGTATGTAGTTAGGTTTTAATAAATGTTTGATGATAATTTTCATACAGGAAAGAACATCTCAATATTCACATATTGTTGCAGAAAAATAAAATTTATTAATGCAGTACTCTTATTCCTTATTGGATTTCTAAAAAACAACGTTTATAATGATTTTTAATAATTTTTTTGAATTTTTTTTAAGGCTGAATCCGATCGATTCGACTGATTTTCAATCCGAAACACAGATTCACAGATCTGTATGGGTTTTTGAGGTGCCCGATCCGAGACATTGATCCGTTTTTTAAACCACTGATTTGACTAATATGAGCTATGTAAAGAAGGACCAATATTAGGAGTAGCCATTCAATGAAGTAGTTGGAATAGGCTCAGTTTATCTAAGAATGTTGGATGACACTATTTGGATAATTAAGGATTCTAGGCAAGTGCTAGATATAAAAAAGAGCTCAATTTTTCTTTTCTATCTGGATTTGTAGGTTTACAAGTTCATCAAGCTAGATGGAGTAATTTAGAAGTAAAAAAGAATCCAAGTTGGAAACCAGTAAAAAGTTATTGCAAAGAACAAAAGTAGACGACGAGGAGAATGCGATGGTGGAAAGTAGGGACTTTTGTTTCACTTAAGGCATTGAAGATTGAGATACATGAGTGACAATAACATAGAGGTCTTGATGACTATCTGTACTTTAATTTTTTGAGGATCCAAATTTTTGTGAGCATTGTGTGTATAAGAAATAACAAATACATGCTTTCAAGACTGAGAACCATATAAGTTAGTGCATAATTGATTTTACTTGGGTATATGGGATTCTTCATAGATTAATCTTAAGGATGTGCATTGTACTTTATCCCATTTAATGATAATTTCTTGAGAAAGGTGTGGATCAAAACTCTTAGGTCCAAACCTCATGTATTTTTCTACTTTGGAAGCCAAAGTAGAAAAATTTACGAAGTGCCCCATCAATGTTATTTGAATGGATAAGACATGGGAGTTTATATCAAAAGAGTAGGAAAACTTTTGTAAGACTAAGGGATTTATTAGGCATTACATAAATGTATACTACACTAAAAAATATTCTCTTTGATATGATGAATCGTACATTGACGGAGCATACTTGGTGTTTATTGATCAACATATGTCTAGAAACAAGAGTTATGCATAGAAGATACATCAATGACTTATTATTTCATCAATCAATCACTTTCAGTGGCTTTGGGGAGTAAAACTCCAAATGAGGGATGATATGGAACTTTTAATATATATTTTTTATTTATACGCTCTTATTGTGATGCATATGTACATATCCAAGTTACCAAATTAATAAGTTGGATCCGAAGTCAAAGAATTATATCTTTATGGGTTTTTGCAAGGGTGTTAAGACAAACCTCAAATATAATCACATGCAGGGATTTCCAATTTAATGAATCTTTGGCAAAATCATGAAAAGGTTAACCAATGATCAAAAAAGGGAAATGATAGCTAAGAGTCAGAAATGTCGATATTTTGTGAAATTGTTCTTTCGATAATATACCTATTGATCATGGTGAAGAACACGATGAATTAGGACATGAAGATGAAGAACCATGTGATGATCAAGACGAAGTTGTGCTTTTATTACTTGGGCTCTCTACTAGAGGAACTCGTTCATTGCCATAGCATAAATATTATGTGAATTTAAATATTTTGTATGCTTCAATAGTTGAAAATGACAGTTAATATCACTTTGTAAAGCTATCAAAATAAATGATTTGGAGCATTGGAAATAGTTATGGAAGAAGAAATGATAGTTCTTCAAATAAACTATACTTGGGATTTGGTAGATTTACCTAGAGCTAGATAGGAAGTTAATTACACATGTGTGTTTAGGTCAAGAAGGGGCACAATGCCAAGTTTAAAAAATATAGGGCAAAGTTAGTGTGGCAAAGGGGCTGCGTAGAAACAAAGCATTGATTTTGATGAAATTGTAGCACTGGTTTTCAAGTTGGTCTCAACATTTGCTTCTTGGGTTAATTGCCATGCACAATATAGAACCCAAACGAATGAATATATAGGTAGCAATGGTTTAAAAAACGGATCGGTGATCCGGATCGGGCTTCCAAAAAATCGATCCGGATCGGCGAATCGGCGATCCTGATCGAGAATCGGGTGAATCGGTCAGAATAAAGCTTAAAAAAAATTCGAAAAAATTATTAAAATTCATTATAAATATTGTTTTTTAGGAATTCAATAAAAAATGCGGGTACTCCATTAAGAATTTTCATGTTTTTGAATGAATATGCGAATATTGATATGTTCTTTCCCTGCATGAACCGCCATTCAGCATTTAATTTACAGTATTTCATGCTCATCCCTACATTGTTGCTGTTGGGACTCGATATGTGAATAATATGGCTGGGATAGGGTGGCCTCAGAATCATCATCTCTCTCATTTTCTCTTTGAATAATATGGATTAAAAAAAAAAAAAAACAAATTTTAAAAAAAATCGATCATGGATTAAAAAAAAAATCACAAATTTTCAAAAAATTCTATCATGGATTACAAAAAAAAATTCGATCATGGATTAAAAAAAAAAAATCACAAATTTTCAAAAAATTCAATCATGGATTACATAAAATTCGATCATGGATTACATAAAATTCGATCATGGATTACATAAAATTCGATCATGGATTACAAAAAAAAACAAACAAAAAAAAACAAACAAAAAAAAACAAAAAATTCAATCGTGGATTACAAAAAAGAAAAAAACAGTTCGATCATGGATTACAAAAAATTCAATCATGGATTACAAAAAAAAAAACAAACATTTCGATCATGGATTACAAAAAAAAAACAAACATTTCGATCATGTATTACAAAACATTCGATCATGGATTACAAAAAATTCTATCATGGGTTACAAAAAAAAAAAAAAAAACAAAAAAATCGATCATGGATTACAAGAAAAGAAAACAAACATTTCGATCATGGATTACAAAAAATTCTATTATGGGTTACAAAAAACCAAAAAATTCGATCATGATTACAAAAAAACAAAAACAATTCGATCATGGATTAAAAAAAAATCGATCAAGTATAACAAAAAAATCTATCATGGATTAAAAAAAAAAAAAAAAAAAAAAATCCGTACGGACTCGCCTATTCACTATTCGGACTCGCCTATTCCGTACAGAGAATCGGCGATTCACTGTACAGAATCGTCCGGTTCTCTCTAGAACCGGACGATTTCCAATTTTTTAGGCGATCCGGTCCCCTTTTCACGATTTCCGAGTCGAACCGGGCAAGTCCGGTTCGACTCGGCGTTTTTTAAAACACGGATAGACAGTTTTTGCACAAGGAACTTGAAGAACACTACATGCAATAACCAAAGGGCTTTATAGAGAAAGGCAAAGTAGGACACGTGTAAATTGGAGAACTCATTATATGTGCTTAAGTAAAGATCAAGACAATGGTATAAAATATTTGTTATATCTATAATGAGCCTTGGTTATATAAGGAGTAAGTATGACTGTTACATTTAGTCCTTTCATGATCGTGCGTACATGATTTTAGTTTAATATATGGATGACATGTTTTTAGTATGCAGGAATAGAGCTAAGGTTGATGAACTCAATACATCCTTAATCCCAAAATTTGCGATAAAGGATTGTGGACCAGAAAGGGGCGGACATAAGAAATTTTGTCACTTTCTCACAAAGGTTACATAAGGGATGTTTGATAAATTGCAATGAATAATGCAAAACTAGTTAAGACAACCTTATTGCCTTACTTTATATTGTCTTCAAAGATTAGCCTGAAGGCAGAAGAAGAAAAAAGAAACATTACTAAAGTGCTCTATATAAATGTAATTGAGAGTTATTTGCCATGGTGTGTACTGGACCATGTATTGCTGATGCAACATGTGTTTTAAGTCAATTAATAGTGAACATCGAAAAACATTCATAAAGAAGCAACAAAATGGGTGCATCAGTATTTAGGAGGCACTAGTGATTATGCAACACAATTAAGAAAGGCTTAAATTTTATGCAAGTCTTTGCGGATCAAAGTTTCCCAATGATCTTGATAGGGGAAGATCACTACCACATTTATTTTTTAATTTACAAATAGACCTGTAAGTTGGATCTCAATGCTCATTGACATTGTCTGGGCACACCCACCAAAGTTAGATTTATGTTTGAGTCCTTGAACCATGAAGCACACTAGTCTAGTAAATATAGAACATATTGAACTGTAGTCCACCCCATATCTGAATCCAACTCTGAAATAGGGCTAAATATGTCAAAATCTAGCCAAATTAGTAACCCAGAGAATTTTCGTGTTGGAGATGTGGTCAGCCCAATGTACCCAATGGTGCAATATGCACCACTATGGCATGGACAATCCAGATTTTATCTTGACCACAACCTTTCTGATTTGGATTTTTAACTTATAAAAGGACATGTTCCAGACATTTTTAGGTCCCCCTGCTTGGATGGAACACCCTAATCTTAAACTTAAACCCTCCTGAGCCTTACAGCATCCATACCCTAGCCAACCTTAGGTGATCTCAAACGATAAGCTCTGAAAATATAAGCCTTAATAGTCAAACAAAACGCATATAGGTAAATTCCTAGGCAAATACTCTTTTGTTATTTTCTTGATTATTTATTTTATTGTTTTATAAATCTTTTAAAATCTTCTTTCATTTTTCCTAGGATTGCCAAGCGTTTCTTTTTGGTTTTACACAGATCTAAGTTGGCCCTGGTCAACGATTTCTGAAAAGATGTCTCTCAAGGCTAATTTCTTAGAATCATAATTTGAAGGAATTGAATCGTTACCAATGTCTTTAAATAACAAGTTTGGACAGAAAAGATAGAATAGACTTTGAGCTGATTTCCATCTTAGATTTACGCTAAACACACTGCAGCATTGTCAACTATCAAGCTGACACATGGCAACGATATAGTATAACTCCAAAGATTGATGGGCGAGATGGGTATCATGTGCAAGCCGACATATTTATTTTGTGATAGAATGGATGTTATTTACTTGGCCAATAACCTAGTTTGTCACAAGAGATGAAGATACATTTTGGTTCAATATCACTCTATTTGGTATATTGTTAAAGATGAGAGGATTTGATTGGTCTAAATTAAAATCCAGGATAAACATTAAGCATATTCTTACAAGGTTGGTTCAAGCAAATGATATAGAATGGAGCCTAACTTCTCTTAGTTTCAAAAAAAGAAAATAATAAATCATTGATAATGTAAATGTGTGATTTTGTATAAAGAAAGAAAATTTTGCGTCAATGATACAAAATTAGCCCCAATACCATATCCCACTCCATGTTAGGGCATTTAGATCATTATAATATGACTTTTTAAGTAGAGGCATTGAAAGAAGCACTCGCGTGATCAAGTTGGAGTATGTAATTTTTTTTTTTTTTTCAATTTTTTTTTTCTTCATGGCCTAGTTCACTCACTAGTAGTCCTTTTACAATATAATAACTTCAAAAAAAAGAAAAAAAAAGAATACAATAGGATCTCAAGAACTTGAAGCCATTCAAAAACATTTCTTTCAATAACAAAGAAAATACACAATCTGTACTTGGGAATAAAAGACATGATAGACAAATATGTAAAAAACAAAAGAGGGTACCAGATATTACCTTAACTGAACTTCTTACACCCACGCTGAGTCTCTTCCTTCCGATGGTGCTCGAGAGCTTTGATCAGTCTATTTATTTATCCTATTTATGGTAAAACCCAATCATTGCACATGAATCTTGATCTAGAACCACCCACCTAAAGCCTCAATGTTTTAAACTAATTCAAGCCTTTTGGCTTGGTGCCTATGAGAGATAGAAATCAAAGAGAGGGAAAACACAATTAACTAAGGGATAATCCTTTTGCTACTCAAATAATCACAAGCCAATTTAGCTTCTTTAGACTCACAAGAAAGAGAGAGATTAACCTAGTCTAGGTGTACCACCCAATATAGAGAGAGATAGAGGGTTAGATTGGGGCGTGGCCCCTAAGGCTAACTAGGGTTTGAGATAAAGAGAGGTAGACTAGGTGGGGCGTGACCCTTAAGTTAGCTTGAGAGAGAGAGATCTTATCCTAGGGTGGGGTGTGTCCCTTAGAGAGAAACTTAGAGAGATCTTAATCTTATTGAGAGAAGAGAGATAAGAGGTGCAGAGATTATGAGAGATGAATGATCATTTTTATAGATTTTTCATGAGTTAGGGTTTGACATAAATCATAGGAGCAAATATTGACTGTTGATTTAATGAGACTTGTAGGGTGATAGATGTGACTCACCAATTCCATAGATCCACCATCAAGATATTAAGAAATGTGCTAAAACATTATCATCCCATTCTTAAACATATTCGCATTAAATAAGTTAAATAAGAAAAATATTTCTTTACTTTCTTTAATAGTAAATATTCATTCCTTATTTCTCAATCAAACCGTCTTGATTTTCAAGATTTTCTAAAATCATATATTTCATTCTTTTATTGTAAGTAGGCTTCTCTCCACAAAAAGAAAACCATCTAGCATAAGATGCATTCACAATATTTTAGCAAGTGGACAACTCCACATGGGTGGGCATGCCACCCATTGTGCCTCCCATGTGCCCCACCCAATCCAACAAAGTTATTAAATGGGCCCATGTATGATAGGTCCCACATATTTTTACAAATAATAAAATTTGAATTTTTAGGATTTAAATCTTCTTAATTTATTTAAGACTTTAGAAAATGAATTTATCTTGATTTATAAATCCAAATGACAAAATTAAAATATCAAAATAATCATAAAAATTCAAATAAAAATTCGAAAAATCAAATAACATAAAATTAATTAAATGAAATTAATTTTGATGGGAATCAGATTTGAATAGGTCTAGGATTTAGTTAACGTACAGGAGCACTCCACTTTCAACTGTGTACTATGATCCACACTAGCTTTCTCAAACTGACCTCATTAAAGGCTAACCCACTAAACCCTGTTTAGTTATATCTTTATGCCTAAGTACGTTGGGTTTTTTCAATTCGGCTGGCCTAGCACGTCGAGCCTAATTCGAGTATCGATAAATTACATTTGCCTAGTATGGTCCACAAAAAGACCACACTCTCACTGAGTTCATGTTTCACTATATATAATGCTCATACAAACTCACATAAGACCTTTCATATATACCATTTTATACTAAACGAGGCAGAGCTTTCATATGAAAAGAGACTTGGGGTTTTGATTACCCATTGGCAAACTTTAGCCGTTGTTGTGCATTATCTTGGGCTATATTCATTGGTATTCCCCTCGAGTGAGGGAAACAAGGGAGGACATCAAGGAAATGGGTGGCTTGATGATTTTTTTTATAGGAGGAAAAGTCAATTCAAGTTTCCTTTTGCCATTGTTTACTAACATATATAGTACCTAAAAACTTGTAATTTTTCTTCCTTAATAATTAAAACATCATTGCCCTCTGTAGCCCAAAAAACTTGTAATTTTTCTTCCTTGATAATCAAAACATCATTGCCCAGTGTATGTGATATAAATATGAAGTTAAATTCATGGAAAAAATATATAATCACAATTATATTAACAAAAGTACCAATTGGCTCATCATCTACCAATCCATTAGTTAGATAGTGAAGCAGAAAGCACGATGTACAGGTTATAAATTGAAACCATGCTGTTGGACCCACTTTCTCAAACACCGTCGAACGTATTGATGGGACGGTGATGACCACAGCAATGGTGATGAGAAGGTTTGGTAACACTGGATTATACTATATGACACCTTATTCCACGGTGCATATATACTCCAGAGTCCACAACTCATTGCTCACCCCATGGCAGTCTCAGTCCGGGCTATTCCTCCTCCCCTCTCCATCATCAGATGCCCACATTTCACAAACCACAAAATACCCCTCAACAAATCCGGATTATCCACTCCGGTCCTTAACATCTCTTCCAAACTTCGAGTTCCATATCATCTGAGCGATGGGCAAAATCGTCATTTTCACAAGCTTCCCTCTGGTCTGAACATGGAGGTCATAGCTCAGAGAGGAAAAGTAGAAGACCCAACTGGAAATTTATCCCCAAAATGCCCCCTGGTATTTGTACACGGAAGCTTTCATGCCGCTTGGTGTTGGGCTGTACATTGGCTGCCATTTTTTGCCAACAATGGATATGATTGTTATGCCATTAGTCTCTTGGGTCAGGTACTCCTTTTACTTATTTAGAAGACCCAATTCTTCGTTTTTTTTTTTTTTTGGGGTTGGGGGTGGTTGTTTTCTAAATTCTCTTAACTACTAAATCTTTCCTTATTTGTGTTTTTGGATACATTGTAGTTGCTATTTTTTATTTTTTATTGTTTTGAACTGAGCTGATTGGCTTGTATATGGATTTTGTTATGTTTATTTTCATTTCTTTATTATTTCTATTCTTTGGGTAACTTTGATTAATCTTTTATAAGTTGGGTAATTATGTTTCCATTTTAGGATCAGTGGGTGCTTCAAAATTGTTTATAGAACATTTTGAAATGATTTATTCGTCTTGTTTTTGATGGATTGAGGGCAGTTTGAGAGTATTTATCTTCAATTAATGACTGCACATCGCTGTATGACTGCTAGTCGTTTCAATGCATTGTTATGGGGCGCTTCAACCTTCAAGATGGGAGGATTAGTTTAGGAATAATACTGTCATCTACGTTTTGTCTGTCCATGAAGGCAAACAAGTTAAAGTTACGTCAACAGTTAGTATTAATTTAAGAGCAAGTATTAATTTAAGAGCAAATAAATTTTGACAGACATGTGGCTGCCCCTGATTCAGAAAATATAAAGTTGGTTTTATTTAGAAATGTCAAGTTCATACTTAAAACATTATCTTCTGCGCTAAAATTGAATGGATATTGTTTTCAATCTACCATAAGGGATACCAGGGTTCAGAAACCATGGTTTCCCTCACAGTTTTATATTTTTGTGCAACGGGATAAAGAATTTATAACATTTTGTATTGACTCTCCATGTAGCATTCTTTTTCTGACCCATTTAACATTCAAAACTTTGGAAACCATGTAACAAAATGTATGCATTTCTTCCCCTTCTTTCCAGATTCTACTATGCTTGACTTCATGAGGCGTGAAGAATTTAGTCATCTAAGCTTAGATAGATCCTTCATTTTTTCATGTGAACTTCTTCTTGTAGGCACATCGTGTACCCTGTATACCATGTGATTCATCAAACAACATTTTGGTTATGGTAACTCATGATATTCTTTTTCAATTTGATAAGCATGCTCAAGTTTCTCAATACAGTCGCAACAATGTGCTACTTTTGAAGTTTGGGTATATGATATTCCTGGCTGGATGATTCAAGATGTGGCCTGCAACATATGTTATAGGCATTTTGATCTAGCGAACCCAATTGGCTGGAGTTCAACATATGTCTCAGTGATTCTGATCTATTACAAACTCTGATCAATTAACAGATCCATGAGAAATAGAATGAGCCATTCACTGTAAAGTATCTAGATTGTTTCTTATGCCGACTCATTTGCATAGTGTGTGTGTGTGTGTGTGTGTGTGTGTGTGTGTATATATATATATATATATATATATATAAGGTGCAGTTTGTATAGAGCCTAGGCTCTAAACCATCAAATTAGAGCCTACCTTCAAATAGTGTCGAGAAATATGGTTTCACTACTGAGAATCTTTGTGATAGCCTTAAAATATAATTTCATCTTCATTTATAAAGTTTAAAGCTTAGTGTAGATCAATAGATCTATGAAAATCTTGAAAATTGACGGTCCAAAAATGCATTATAAAATATCCTATTTCCAAAACTTGAAATCTATTTTTTTTTCATGTCTATGCATTTAGATGTCGAGATGATCAATTTGAAGATTTTTGGGCATGAAAACAACCTCTTCTAGTAAAATTTTTGAGGTAGGCTCAAATTTGATTGTTTAGAGCCTCGGCTCGATATAAACTTTCACCATATATATATATATATATATAGAGGGGAATGATATATATGCATTAAATATAGAGTAATTATTTGGGTTCTTTTTGGTGGATTATGTGATTCTATTTAAATGATTGGAAAAAAAGAAAAAAAATTAGAGACCACTATAACCAATTTTCAACTAGATAAATAAAGGACACGGTTTCTATGCGGCCAGCCCGCATATTGTAGAAATGTGGGCTTGGCAATAAATATATATTTTTAAATATAATTTGATCCTAATATTTGGAGAATATATAATCTTCAACATGGAGATCATGAATACAAAAAAAAAAAATTTGAAGACTAGAAATAATAATTATATTAAGAAAACATTTGGATCGTTAGTTACACTTGTTTTTAGATGGACCACCTATTTGCATGCATCTTTAAGATGGATGCTTTATACCTCTGGACTGCATATTGTAGAAATGCGATCGAGCCCGCATGAAACAATTTTCCATAAAATAAATACATATAGAATCTTAATGCAATTGCTTTGGTCCAAATGATAGTTTCTGGCATGCAGAACACAATGCATAGCATAGGCCACTTGTTTAAAATCAGCTTATAATTGATCTTTGTTTAATTAAAATACTTGCCAATTGATTCATTTGTGTAATCTGTGTTCTCATAGTCATAAATTAATCCCTTACTGGGTGCATTAGCCAGAAGGATTTGGGGAATGTGTATTAACCAGAGTTACAATGAAATTTTGTGCTTGGTGGAAAGTGTCCTTGGAGTACTCTTTTGTCCTAAAATAGCAGCTTAGTTGCTATCAATGCCTATGAAATATATCTACTGCAAAGTACCAAGAGAAATATTTGTTGGAGCTTGTGCAAGAATGGACAATGCACAAAAGAATAATCACTGACATACTCCACCATGTAGGTAAATCTGTATTACCAGATTTACAGTCCTGCTTTTTGTGAATGGATCAGGAATACGTGAGGGTACTGGGGCAAAGTTACTCTTAAGAACGCACTTCATTAGGTCTTCATGTTTCCTACATGTAACTACATTTATCTGTACCTGTCCAGCTATACACACTGGTTATGTCAGAGCTATCTTTGGTCAACTTGCTAAAATACTAGCTATGTATAGCTCTTTATTAATTTTCTTCTTTCTTCATGCAAACCCAGTTTTGACCTTATGCTTTGTTGTATGCCAAGTAGGGCGAAAGTGATGTGCCTACAGGGCCAGTGGCTGCTTCTCTTCAGGTATTGGCATGAAGTGCAATCCGTGTATTTCCATTTAGATGTAAACTTCTAATTGGATACTTGTCAATAAAAATAAAAAAGTATATCTAACTGGAAGCTTTGTTTTTCCTTATTTTACCTTAGATAGTTTAGTCCTTTTGGATCTATGGTTTTATTTGACTGCTTCAAGTTCTGCAGTAGACACATGCAAGTGATGTAGCTCACTTTATCAGGGAGGAGATTGGATCACAATCGGTGCTGATTGGACATTCGTTTGGAGGACTCATAGTTCAATCCTACATTTCAAATATGATTCGACCTTTGAAATCATCAAATTCTGGTGGGTCGGGGGAGGGGATTACAGGCCCCTACCCTTTTTCTAGAAAGAGTCAATTTTTTTGGAAGTGTTAGTGAGAATGGAGGCCGTGAACAAGTGAGAATGGAGGCCGTGAACCTTAACTGGGGCTTGGGTGGTACGACCACCACGACTCCAGCCCCATTCTCATAATTACACTGTCATAATTACTCTGCACTTCAACTTTATAAAAGTTAATTGATCTCATTTCTTATATTCAGAGAGGGAGGATTCGTACCCAGAACTTGCAGGAGCCATTCTTATCTGTTCTGTGCCTCCTTCTGGTAACAGGTGGATGATCTCAATTGTCACTTTTTTCTTATTGTCTCAAATATCAAAACTTGTTTTCATAATGTGTATTATGTTCAATGTGTTTTAGTGGATTAGTATGGCGGTATGTCTTCTCCAGACCCGCTGCTGCTTTTAAGGTATGTTTTATTTTATGACATATTTCCCAAGTTATTCTTGACTGGCCAACTGATTATCACAATGGAAGAATTTTCTTTTTCAATGGAAGACTTGACATGGCTTTCATCTTTGAGTTTCTCCTTGGCACTTGTGCAAAGGACATCATCTTTTTGATGGAATTCCTGCCAGGCATATAAGAGTACATTTATTCTACTATTTCAGGTTACACTCAGCTTGGCAGCGAAAGCTTTTGCAACTTCTTTGCCCCTTTGTAAAGAAACATTTTTCTGTGAGGATATGGGAGACCGGCTAGTACAACGGTTTGTTCACAAGCTCATCTTGCTTGTTACTTAATTGAAATCGATATCTATTTTCGTGAATTTTGGAAAAGTCCATTTGAAGCATCATTTTGTATCCATCAATTTCATGTACTAAGGATTCAGTTCAAAACGCTTAATTAAATATTCTCACTACTAATACAAGTAAAATTGCCAATTGATAAAAACTATAACCTAAATTGCTATGCACAAGTGTTATAAGATTCTTACAGTTCTCTGTTCTTTCTTTTTGGTGGTATGTTGGATTATTGAATAGCATGTTACATAACATTGGGCTCAGCAGGTTAGGATCTTCCTACTGCAGATGTGGTCTTGTGCTTCAGAATTGAGAGTTGGCATGCTTATATTATTATGATAGACTTTCTTATGTCTTCATCTCTGTAAATGTTACCTTAGAGTCTAATTTGGCTCCTATTTTCCATTGTGCTGTTGTCTTCGTAGATACAGCATTGAGCCCATGGTTTCACAATCAAATTGTAGTTTCTTTTTTTCATTTTGTGAGATTTTGATATATCAATTTGTCCATTTGCTCATATTTACTGTTCTTACTGAACTTCTCTTCGACCATTTAGCTTTTGTTGGTACCCTTGTTAGTTGAGGTCTTTGGATGCTTCAAAAACACAGTGTTCTAAGCCCCAACCTCCAATTAATACACTAAGATCAGGAAGCTGATATATGCTGTACTCTTCATTGGTAGGACTAACACACTTGAAATCGAAAACAAACATTATTTATGAACATATAATGAATCAACTTTAGGCTTATTATATTTTTAGGTTTATGTTTTATTTCATTAATGAGACTTGCGTTAAAGTTTAAGGTAGTAAAAGGGAGTATAAATGATGAAATAACAACAAAAGCCCAAAAAGGCAGTGTTTGTACCATACTTACCCGAAGCGAATCGGAAACCGAATCGATTTAGGAATCGAAAGCTCGGAATCACCGGCGGCTGGAAGATTCTGTACAAGAGGAATCATGGGGGACGAGATTCCTATTTTTAGGAATCTAGATTCAACCAAAATAGAATTGAGATCCCACCTAGATGGAATCAAGATTCTTAGCTCTTTGGAATCGGGTTTCCAACCCAGTTGGAATCAACAAATCTGGAATCAAGATTCTGTCATATATGGAATTGGGATTCCGACATCTTTGGAATCGAGAGGGAATTGATAGGGAAACAATACATGTCGTAATGTCATTCATTGACTGACATGCCACTCATGCATGTTTACATTATTTCTAACATCTTGGAGTTGCAATCTCTCCATTGAATTAATACAATACATACTTAAAGAATTAAGTAGAGAACATGGACCACTACTTTGGTTTCTATTGGTCAAATGCCAAAAAGGGTGACTACACCTTGTATTTGAGATTGAGTTTCAGCTTGAGTAGTTTTATACCTTGAAAACTTCTAAACATCACTCCTCAGAATATAAAAAGAAACGAAAAAAGGGGAGAAGTGGTAGAATTCCAGTAAAGGTGGAAACCAGTTTCAACAAGTGTAGAATCGAGATGCACCAATTGTGGAATTGGGAATCAGTAAATATTGGAAACAAGATTCTATAAGTATTAGAATTGATATCCCTAAAATAAGGAATTAATATTCTAGACTTCACGGAAATGGGTTCCGTGAAGATTCTTAGTTAGAATCGTTGAATCGGGGTTCCAAATCGGAATTGCGACCTCTAGTGAGAGATTCGGGTAACTATGGTTCGTACTTAACTACCCTTTCCCAATTGATACCCATATTTGGCAACCCTGTTGAGGAAGGGGTTGGCTTCCCTAGGTTATTAGTGAAAGTAACATTGTCAACTGGGTCGGAAACTGAATCACTGAGAAGAAAGTAACATTGTCTAGTTTGTCAACTGGCTCTTGGCTCACATTCAAATCCACCTGAAACTGAATCACTGAGAAGAACATTGTCATGGGCTAAATGGGTGTCACTGAAATTTGTTCCCATCAAACTGGCAGGCTTCGTATGATCAGTTATGTGCTGGAAAATTTTGGTGGAAGATGAAATTATATAGAATGGTGTTAGCAAGATGCTGCCATGTCCTCTGAAAGTTCTTCACTAGAACATGACAAGTCTTTTCTGGAATTGTCCACTATCCAATTGTATATGTGGGTAACTTGGGATGGTTTGGTCTCTCCATTTCTTCAATCTCCTTTATACAACAGTTTATTGCTGTGTAGAATAGTGTAACGCCCCACAACAAGCCAATTACAATACCTTAAGGTGGCTTCCTTCCTCTTCCTTGGATTGGGAGAGTGTCTAGTTTGTCTAAGGACTCTCCCAAGCAATTTGGCTTGGCTCTTGGTTTGGGACTATGAGAGCTTTAATTGGTGAATATGAACAAAGGTTAATGCTTTTAGTTTTTTAGGTGAGTTACCTTTCAAGAAAGAATTATTGTAGACCCATAACTCAATTGGCACATCACTATGGATTGTGTATTCGAAATTCAAAATCTAATGTAGAAGGTTAAGTTTTACTACTATTGGGATGAAATTGGGGAAGAAAAACTTTCTTGTAAATAACTCTCTTGAAATATTTAATCAACATATATACATTCCATAAAAATGGGTTGTATCAGTGCCTTCATTCTGCTAAATGAGTTTTTGGGTTGGCCTTGCAGTTCCATTGGAGAATTGAGGTGCAAACTCTGATTATAAATCTACTGAAATACCGTCCGTAAAAAAATCCTCTTAGATCATTTGCTGATAATCTAATGCAGTTTTGCTCGTCAAGGAAACAATAATTTAATGAAGTTTGTTTCTGTCCTCTAGAAAGTAAGTTATGTTACTCTTAGATGTGTTTAGTTTGACCATTAAGAGTTCTTTTATAGTTCAATTGCCACAATATTACTTTGTACAAGTAAATGCTAGAAAAGTGAAAAATATTTCCTGTTTTCGTCCTTGCTTTTTGACAGCTACCAAGAATTAATGAAAGAAAGTTCAAGGATGCCATTGTTTGATCTGAGGAAGCTTAATGCATCATTGCCAGTGCCTCCAGTTCCAAATAATTGTCTAAGCATCCTAGTAATGGGTGCAGCCAATGACTTTATAGTGGTAAGTATGCCATTAAGATTCTAATGTTGATGTTCCTCTTTATGTTCCCCATGTTAGGCAGCTCTTTATGTTGTATTGCATTAAAGTTCTTATTTTGGTATGTATTGCAATGGAAAAATTCAGCTTATTAATTTGTACTTTTAGATTACGCATGATATATAAAGACATAAAGCAATGCATGCACTCACGTATATTTGTATACCTCTACATATGTATCTATGGGCACCTTTATGGACACACAATCATATGTACATATAGACCTATTATTTGAGTGTCATCAATAGTGATGGAGGTATACATAAACTGATAAACAACAAAGGCAGAACTGTCTAAGGCTTTTTCAATTTGCAAATACTCTGAACATGTAAATGATATTTTCCCCATCGTTTATCCCTTGACCATCTGGCACAAACAAAATAGCTTGAAGCCAGGATTTAGCAAAAAAGAAGATAGAGAAGATCCAAAATTACAGAGATTAAAAAACTAGAGATAAAAGAAGGAGCACTTGCTGCTCTAGAATTTTGAATAAAGTCCATAACAAGATGGCTTCATAATGCTTGAGTACATTTCTTATATAAGAAAACCCTATTTAAGACTTAATCCTGGCCATCCAACTAGCCATTTATTATAAAATTTTAAGTGAAAAAAAAGACAAAAGACCTTAGAAATTACTACTTATGCCCTTAAGTGAATAAAATGACTCAAGAAATAAATAAAACACATAAAAAGACAGATTTAATGACTATTTTTGCCTTCTGCAGTTCCTCTTGTAAACATTAAGCTTGTTGATACTCGAGAGTAGTATTATGGGCTGCATCAGTCCCCCTTCCTCACAAGAATTTGCCCTTGAATTCAGTAGCTCGTCGTCTGAGGTATCACCATGATATAGAATGAGAAGCTTGACATTAAAAACATCGGAAGTGTGAACATGGGTGGGAAGCTTCAATTTGTAGGCATTGTCATTAATTTTTAGCACCACTTAACACGGTCCAAGCTTGCAGTGGCTCGACTTCTGATATTCCCCTGCTGGAAATCTACTAGTAAAGACTGCCCACACAGAATCTCCAACATCAAAAATCATATGCAGGCGATGTTTGTCAACGACGGCCTTATATTTGGCATTTGACTCTTTTAGCTGCTACCGAACCGCCTTGCTGCTAACTCGGCCCATATGTGGAACTGGTGCTCAATCAAGAGCATTCCTTGGGTTTTGTCCATAAACAATCTCAATGGGCTAAAACCTGTGGATTGATTCTTAGACCTGGTAAAAGCAAACTCAGCTTGACTTCTCTCGTAGAGAATGATTTCAGCAGCCCTTTCGGTGAGCATTTCCTATGTTAAACTCACTAGTTTAGAGTTTAGGGGAAAATACCTTGAACTCTTTAGTGTGAACCTCACTTCACACCCTAATTTCAAGTAAAACTCTAAAAAGAATATCGTTATCATTACCTCTGTCAACCCCATTCTCCTCTCTTCTTTCTCTGGGGACTAAGAAACCCGTTACCTCCTATATTTTCGAGAGTAGTATTCTGGGCTGCATCAACATCATTAGAAAAGCAACATTACTTTTTTGTAATATAAATTAGGAAAGTAGCCCCTTTTCTAATTCCTTATGGAAACTCAGATCCAGTAGGTGGAATGGAAATGGGCGAGTGTTCAGACTTCATGACTAAAAGAAAGATGGCTTGTTAGCGTAAAGCTTCTCGTTTACAGATACTCTATACGTTTTGGTCAACAAATCTACTTAACTCAATGTTCTTTACATGACTAAGTAGTTAAAAATTAGATGCTAGACATGCCTAAGAAGAATTGTTGAAGTGGGAGAGGGAGAATGTGAGGAGATGGTTTTCAACTAGGGACGGATTAGGATTTGGGATCGGCAGTTGATAGTTGAATTATCCATACACTTTTTCTACTTCTTAATATATTTTAATATTTTTGATAACTGGTTGGTAAATTACATCATCATTATCATCTCGGCCTGGTCTCAATTATTTGGGGTTGGATAATAAATCTTGTTTCGCCATTCCACTCTATCAAGGACCATACATAAACCATCACTTCTTTCCTCGCTACTTCCATCCATGTCCTTTGGTGCCTACCCCTTTAGAGCCTTCCACTTGAACCAAATCATTAGCCTAACCGATGTCGATTTAGGTTGACACTGCACATGACTAGACCACAAAAGTTTACTTTCCTCATTTTATCATCCATTGGAGCTACCTTTAAGTATTTCATTGATGCAAAGGACTATTTCATAGATATAGATTAATTTCAAGATTGTGTTATTCCCAACATGGATGGTTGAGTGGACTAAAGTGAGTCCAATTCGAGTCTATGAAAAATGGTATAGTTATTATAGTATTGACATCATTAGTGCTTGGGATTGTGTACTACTATTATTTTTGGTAAAAAGAGGTCACAAGCACGTTTAGCCATTGGATGTGAAATTCAATGGATGAAAGTGTGCACAACATTCGAGAAATTTTGTTTTCGACTCTGTGCCTAAACAATGTCACATTCTCAACCACCGGATTTCAATCTAATGGTAAGTGATGACTTGCTTATATCAAAAGTAAATTGTCTCATTGTATACATTTCCTTGTTGTTTTGTTCTCTTTGAAACTGTGTTGTTCCAACTTAATACTCTCCAGACATGACAAAAACCATATTAATGCATAGAAAAGAAAATTGAAATTCAGGCATCTGCAAATTATTTATGTGTATAGAATTAGATTATTTCAAGACAAAAATGACTAAATGATGTTTTTCAGCAGTCCTTATCGTTTCCTTATTATCTATAGATAATCTTTTCTGCAGTTCTTTTATGCAAAGTTTTCTTGCCAAATTTAAGCAGAATGGGATAATAGCATGAGATGGGAAACTATTATGCAGGATAATCAAGGGCTAAATGAGACGGCCAAGTTTTATGGCATTTTGCCAGTGGTTGTGGAAGGAGTTGCTCATGATATGATGCTGGACACTTGTTGGGAGAGGGGAGCAAGGGTAATATTATCTTGGCTAAATCAGGAGTTAAACAAACTAACAAGACTCTCACCTGGAGAAATCATGGAATGATTGGTATTGTCCTCTCCTCTGTTTCATATCCTTGTTCTTTTGTGTGGGTTTGTGTGCATTTTTCCAAAACGTTATGGCAAATGAGTTCAGGCACCTCTCTCTAATTTCACACACCCACTATGTAGCAAATTCACTTACTTGAAACTAGTTGTGTTTTCAGATAAAGGGCCCATTGAATAGGTGGTTTCTTTCTGGGATTGTATGCTATACCACTATTTACTTTTGGTACAATGTTACAATCACCTATAGCTGTCAGATGTGAAATCTGATAGCTTGGGGTATGGCTCAAAATGTGAATTTTTTTTTTTGGACTTTGAGCCAAGTCAATGGCACACCTTAGACAACCCAATTTCATATTCGATAGAAAGATTAACTATGACCTTCTTATACCAAAGGTAAATTGTTTTGCTTTATTTTATGGTTTTCCTTCCTAAAAGAGGAAGCATATCATTCATGCATTGTTTATGGTGTTCAATGTGAAGATTTGTTCACACATGTGCACAACACACACATTGAGAAGAAAAGGGACCAATTGAATAGGTGGTTTTCTAAAAGGGGAAGTATATTATGCATTGTCTATGGTGTTGAATTGGAAGATCTCTAAAGCCATACATGTTATGTGAGGTGTAGACCATTGGTCATACACTGTTCATCCTCAACAACATACTTCGGAGATGATCCATAATTTGGATGAGCTGTCTGCCGCTTTCCATAATTGGATCTATGGTAAGTGGAACTACAAGTTTCATCCCCATCGTCCCTTGTTGATATACCATTGAGGAATGGATGGTGGATGGTCCAACTCTGGATGCCACACCATAACAACAAGTGGATTAAACGGTTTTTCTTCTAAGAGAAGAAGGGCGGGGGTGGTAGAATTAATAATCTTCAAAATTCTGTATGTGGACATTAATATTTTCTTCAATTGTTAAATGTGCCTTTCTTGAAAAGGGTGGCATATATATATATATATATATATATATATATATATATATATATATATATATATATATATATATATATATATATATATATATATATATATATATATATATATATATATATATATATTAGCTTACTAGCTCATATGAACATATGAGCCCAACGGCCCATATTGAATCTGGGCCGATCTGACAATCAAGGATGTTCGATAGTATTTGAGTTTTTTTTTTTCTACAAATCCAAATTACTTGAAATTTTAAGTGTGTGTTTATAAAAAATAGACGAATTTTCAAAAAATATAAAAAAAATATTTTACATGAAATAAATTGACCAGAGTACCCTAAAAAATCTTTGGGGGGTATTTTGGTAATTTTGTTTTTTATGAATAAATTTTTTTATATTTTTATTAGGTGCGCTTTGATGAGAAGAACACACACCTAAAATTTCAAGTGATTTAGATTAGTAGAAAAAAAAAATTCAAATACTACCAGACATCCATGATCGTTTGATCGGTCCAGATTCAATCTGGGTCGTTGGGCTCATATGTTCATATGAGCTAGTGGGCTAATCCCTTCTTTTCCCTATATATATATATATATATGGCTAGCCAGGGTTCGACAATTGGCGGTTTTAAGTGGCACACGCCTATCCTCCAAGCCCTATCCCAACTATTTGGGTCGGTTACACCAATCATGTTCCACCATTCTACTCCACTAAAGGTTAGATTTTACTCTCAATAAGAACATAAATCACCTTATATTTTCTCACTACTTTCATCTATGTCCTCTTGGGCTTCCCCTTGCCCTTTAAGAGTCTTCTACTTGAACTAAATCGCACCTTTTAACCGATGTTGTATTAGACCCATGCTGTACGTCGCAAACCCACCTTAAGTCTAACTTCATTCATCTTATTGCCTATTGAAGCTGCACCTAAATTTTCTTAATGTATTCATTTCGAGTTCTATCCTTTCTTGTCTTGCTACTCATTCATCTGAATATCTTATCTCAGCTACACTTATTTTATGGGCATGTTGTCTATTTACCACCCAACATACTGTCTAATAAAGCATAGCTGGTTTTACAATTGTTTTATAGAACTTTCCCTTCAATTTTATTGGTATGCGGCAAATACATAAAACTCCGGATGTACATCTCCACTTCGCCTACCCAGCTCTAATTCTATGTGCGATATCTTCCTCAATCTCTCAATTTTTCTAAATTATCGATCCAAGATTTCATATAATATCTTTTATGCATTTCTTGACCATCAATCTTAACTACTACTTCGTTTTTACTCTTGATATTGCTAAACTCCAATGAAATACTATTCCTAATGTATACATGTGGTACATATTTATTCCAAATGAAAACTCCGATAATTATATTATCAGGTTCCTGATTTTGATGGGGAATTTGTTGGGGCCTAACAAATTTCGCGATGATATGGGTCATGGCCTAGTTCTCCCCTACAACCCTCTGGTTTATATTTTCTCCCTTTTTGACAGGCTTATCTAATGTTTTTCTTGGTTGCCCCCAAAACCCCATCCCACAAACCCATATTTTAATTATTCTTTTATTTTGTTTTGTTTTTTAAACACCGATTTTGACCTATCAAGTGATCTCACACAGATCTAGGAGGTGAACGATCCACCCTAATAATACAGGCTTTAAACACTGGTTGTAATTGTTGTCATTGTGCAAGCATTGTGATGGAGAAAGAGTGGGTACATACGAATGAACTAGTGGAATGCTTGATGGGCCTACTTTCATAACATTTCCATCAAATCAATTGATTTGAAGGTGATGACCTCTATGACCATTATGTTACCATGGTAACATGATCCGTGGCATGTCGAGTACAGACGAAGAGGTGTTGGGTGGAGCATGCATTTGGGGGTGGCAATGGATTCGGACCTGACCCATACCTGTCGGGTATACCTGATTCGGGTCTGGGTATGGGTCCAAGTTTTGGGCCCACGGGTAGGGTCCAGGTCCAATAAAGGATACCCGGATAGTCCTGGGTCCGGGTCCGGGTACAGGTCTTGCCATACCCGACCCGACGGGTATCCGGACTCGAATTTTTAGTTTACCCAAAGGCCAAAGCCCCAACCCTAAATCGTTTCAATACTTTTTGTCTTTCCCTAGTTTTCCAAACGGCCAAACCCCATCGTCGTCCTTCTCTGCTATTCTCCCTCTCAGTTTCTTGGAGACTAGCTCTCTTTGGATCTCAAATGTCTATCTCTCTCTCTAATCACCCACCCCTAAAAAAGTAGTTCTATGTTGCTCACCATTGTAGGCTACAAAAAATGAAGCTCATAGTGAGGGTGGCAATGGACCCGACCAAACCTAAGACCTGACGGGTACGGGTATGGGTCCAACTTTTGGACCCGACGGGTCAGGTCCGGGTCCACCCATACCCGACCAAGTCATAGAAATGGATGGTTGGGCCAATGTTATCCAAGTCCTGCATGGGATATTGAAACATTTTACCCTTGAATTGCAAGGCAAATTTTAAGTAGCACCTCACGAGTAACGATCATTGCGAAGAAAGGAACAGTTTCGATGCTCTCTCTCTCTCACTGTCTCTCTCTCTCTGTCTCTCTCCCTCTCTCTCTCTCTCTCTATATATATATATATATCAACACTACAAAACGTCTATAGGTGAAGTTCTACAGTACTTCACCTACAATTTTATCACCATTAAAAGTTTATCACATGGTCATAGATATTTGATAGTGCTTGGATTTTAATATTTTTTTTTACAAGTTATAATGATTTGAATTTTATAGGTGTGTGTGCCTTAGTGAGATGCAAATAAATAAAAGTATAAAACAAATAATTTGAATGATAAAAATTACACAAAATACTCCTATAAAGTTTCAGGGGTAATTTTATCATTTTATTTTATGACTATTATTTTTTTAATATTTTATTTTGATGCGACTTGATCATATATATACATGCCCAAAATTTTAGATAAATGTGATTAGGTGAAGGTCTACAGTACTTCACCTATACCTCATCCTTATTTAAAGTTTATCACACGGTCACAGTTGTCCGGTAGTATTTTAATTTTTCTAATTATTGGATTAATCATATTTATCTAAAATTTGGGACGTGTATATATATGACAAAGTCTCACCAAAATAAAATATTTAAAAAATAATAGTCATAAAATAAAATGATAAAATTACCCCTAAAACTTTATAGGGGTATTTTACATAATTTTTATCATTCAAATTATTTGTTTTATATTTTATTCATGTGCATCTCACTAAGGTTCATACACCTACAAAATTTTAGATCATTATGATTTATAAAAAAATATTAAAATTTAAACAATATCAGACATTTGTGGCCGTGTGATAAACTTTGAACGGTAATAAAGCCGTAGGTGAAGTAATGTAGAACTTTACCAATAGGCATATATATATATATATATATATATATATATATATATATATATATATATATATATATATATATATATTGTTTATGATGCAAAATCAGAGAGATCTATGGAGGAAGATCCCTCAGATCAGAACACCACAAACTGATTTTTAAAAAAAGATGATAGAGAATGTGGGGAAAATCAAATTCTGATTTGAGACCAGATCCGCCTAGAAACGAGCAGATCTGTTCTCAGATAAGTGGCAGCGCTAGCATTGATCCGAATATGAAACACAAAATAAAAAGCTATAAAAACTAATTTAATCTTATTAAAATGAAATAAAAGCAAAAAATAAATAATAAAAGAGTAAAAAACGATACCAAACCGGACCAGATGGCCCGAGACTTCCCGAGCCTTCGAGGGCTTGCCCGTATCAAAGCTGGTGCCTCTTTGTCTCTCTTTCTCCAAGTGCTGATTAGGCCTTAGCTTGGTTGAATGGTTTTTCTAATCTAAAGATAGCTTGGAACTAAGGTTTATTATATTAGGTTTTTCTTTCTCTGGGCTCTCTCTCTCCAACTTCTATACCCCCACGTCTCACCTCCCACTTTCTAACCTACATGTCCCACCTTTTTAAGAGGTGTCCTTAGTCTCCCACGTGCCACTTCCTTCCCAAAAAAAAGGACGTCAGTTTTATTTTCCTTAGAGACCTAATAGGGATGTAGAATAGATAACTACTAATACATGGGGATTTGCTAAGTGTGGAATGGATAACTACTAAAAGCTAAAGATTTGCTAGGTGTAGAATGAATAACTACTAAAAGTTGAGGATTTGCTAAGTGTGGATCATAAGATAGGACCATCGATTGTGGTGGTTTATGGTTTAGGGGTCTATTGAAATAGTGTAGTTCTATGGATTCAGGAAAATCATGAAATTTGCCAATTTAAAATGGGGCGTCTATAGTTGCCCCTCTTTAGCACTTCCTATCCTTCGAGGGATAGGTGAATGACAAAGAAGTAGACACTTTTTAACGCTCTCTGTCCTTCAAGGGGCAGATGCGCGGCAAAGATAATGTAGACATTTTAACTTTCGTCCTGATATTTAATGGTCAGAGGGCACACCAACTAATTCCTCCAAGTCATTGTGCTATCGAGCTCACCCACTTAGGGCATTTTCATCTTAGGGTTTTTGGCGTAAGATGTCGGTGAGTTCCACAAGCTTGAATCGAGTTGGATTTTTTGGCCATACCACTTAACTTCATGGGTTTTCACAATTTCAAATTCTTAAACCTGACATTTTATTTGATTTCCTTAGGGTTTCTTAAGGCTTTCTATAGTTTTTTCCTATTTAGGAAAGGCTTGTCTGGGAAAAAGGCTTGTTTGACCAATTTTGAAGAGAGAGAGAGATGAAGATATGAGGCGACAAAGCGGTAAATCATCATTTATGGGTATCAAGTTCCTTCGTTTTAGAAGTTGTTTTAGAGATTTTGAAACGAGAGAGAGATTCGAAATAAAACCCAAAGCAAGGACAAGTTGTGATTTTAACAAAGAAATTAAAGTTTTTGAAAATACAAAAGATATATAATGAAAATTTTGAAAAGAGAAAGATGTTTTGAAAAACAAATTTTGGTTAGCAGTTTTAACTCCTGCAACCATAGAGCCCTCTAAGCAGTTTAACGTCATGCAACGATGGACGGTGTAGTCGGTAGTTATACTCATACGATCGTGGAGTTTTTATTATTTTCATTATTATTGCTATTATTTTTTTGATGCCCCTATTGGGAGGTGGTTTTCTTTTAATGTAGGTCTTACAGTTTAACCACTTGTGACCCTTTTGATGGACCCTATGTGAGCATATCGGGTCCTTGCTTGAATCTTCGGGACGAGGAATCATAAAGTATTTCCTTATCTTCCAACCTCAGCTCTTGCATTTCAATTTAAAGGAGAGTTCTTTGGAGGTTTCGAGCAGAACATAGTTTTGAAAATATAGGATACTGCCGATGGGTGTTCAGAATATCTTTGGATTTCCGATTTCGTTCCTCCACCATTCACCTTTTGAAGCTCCAGATGACAGAGGACCTTAACAATATTCCATCAGGCTAATTCCATCGAGCTAATGCTCATTGATTTTTCTCTTGACATCATTTTAACTCAGGAAGAAGGAAGAGAAGATGTTTAGAGATAAAGGACTTTGGAGAATAGATGGAAGGAGATAACTTCTTCTTTTTCATCGCCCCGGGTCCCTTTCAAGTGTTCAGCATAGTAAACTTTTTTCCAACGCTTATGGTTCATTTCGAATTTTCAGCCCTGCGGGTTTTTTTATTTTTTTATTTTTTTTATCGTTCCAGGGACCCTTTCGGGTTTGCAGCCTGGTAGCCTTTTTTCCATTGCTTGGGGATCCTTTCGAATTTTCAGCCCATCGAATTTTTTTTTTTTTTTTTTTTGAAAAACAAAACAATGACAAAGGAAGAGGGGGAGGAGGAAGAAGAGTCAAAGGTGCTCATTTTCTTTTTTCTAGCAATTCGCCTTAAGATCATGTAAAAATTTGGTCATCTTTCCCTCCTCCAAGTAGCAGGGAGGTTATAATATCGGTCTTCCTCTGATTTCCCTTGACTTAGGTTGGCATCCAAAATCTCTTTGACAATGATTGTTGAATCTCAGTTGAACTTTTCCTTTAAATTGCTTTACTTGAACCTTGATTTTGAGACTAAAATCACTCTAAGTTTCTTAATCTCTCTGTCTTTTGTATGGACGGATAGGCTCATCAGGGTTTTCTCGTTAATAGAGTACTTTATGTTATACATTAGGAGTTAATTCCTTTTGAAGTGTGAGACATGAATGCCTCATTTGATTATTCGCAGGGGGTGAGTGATCACCCAACTCCTTTTCGGTTATCATTTTCATTGCAAATTTCGAATTGCTTTTTGGAGGTTGACTCTGTGGTAGGCTCTTTCTCAGTGCTCGAGCTTATATGAGACTCTCGCACAAGAAGAGTGGTTGAGTTGGTATTAGATGGCCTTATGGCATGTTGGGAGAGAAGGGTTCAATCTCATTAGTTGCCCCTATTGTATTAAATGACCTTATGACGTATTGAGAGTCAACAAACAAGGGTTCAATATTGTTAGTTGCCCCTATTGTATCCTCTTCATGAGAGGAATTTGTCCCTATTGAATATTTTGATGGGGTTACCCTTGCAGGGCTTTCTGTTCTATTGAAAACTTGTTCTTCATAGGATGAATTCTCTTGACATGGTGGTGTTCTGGTTATCGGAGTTGTGCTCATGCTGTTTATGACTTTGAGAGAGCCTGTCTCTTGAGGAGGTAACATGGTCGGATTTTCAATATCAACTTCTTGATCCAAGATTGGTGGATCATTCAAGAAATCTTATGAAGGTAGCCCAGGTGGGCCCCTTAGAATTTCCAAAAGTTCGAGGTCAACTCTAGTGAAAATGCCAAATATTTGGGAATAGTCAAATTTGGGCTCTTTGCTTCTCCATAATCTATAACTGGGTTCACCTCGAGAGGTGACTCGGTTAAATCTTCTAAGCTTAGCTCCTCATCCCATATAAGTGGCCAAGAAGCCTAGTGAAGGTGCTCAGGTGGGCCCTTTAGAATTTTCAAAGGTTCAATTTCTTTTGATATTTGAGGTGTTGGCCCCTTGTTTGGGAGCGTAATGTGAGACTTTGGGGTGTTGACCTCTTGTTTGAGAAGATGATCCCTTTTTGTTGATCTGGATCACATCAATTTTTAACATGTCGTCCTCATCATATTGATCCCACTTAGATGGGTCGTCAAGGTTTGAGGTGAAGGGCTTCCTGTTAGAACTTGCTCATTTGCCCCCTCACGAGTTGTTGTTCAAGAATTAAGGTTTTTCTTACCGTCATGGGATTGGGAATCTATAGCTTCAAAACCTTGGTTGAGCTTATGCTCAAGTTCATATTGCTCTTTCGAGTTTGATTCGTTACCGCACACGTATGAACCATTTATTGTATTGACTTCGAAGTACGGGTTGAAGAGTTCATATGCCCTAGTGTGACTCTTGATGATGGGGATTTATTGTGTCACTTTTGGGAGTATATCTTGGAGTGGAATTGCATATGTGATACCCCTTTCTTCGGTTATGGGCTTGGAGCTAAGGTCATCCTCATTACTTTGATCTTGAGTATCCTTAGTCATTAACTCCTGGGTGAGGTTATACTCATTTTGTCTTTTTCTACTAGACTTTCTAGTTGAGTTCTTCTTGTACTCCAAGGCCTTTGTGGATGTTCTTCGGGTTTGGGCACAACTTGTGATTCTCTTGAGTTAATCAGGTTGACATCAATATTCTTTGTCAAGACATCTAGAGTTCTTGATTCTTTTCTTCATTTTGGACACTTATCATGCCGTTATCGATGAGATCTTGAACTTTTTGTCTGAAAGCTCGACATTCCTCAGTGCTATGGGCATAGTTTTGATGCCAATCGCACTATCGAGATATATTGACTCCATGGAAAGGAGGAATCTTGGGTTCTGTCGATAATTCTATGAGCCTTGCCTTAAGAAACTTCTTAATGACATAGGTCATAGGCTCATCAATGGAACTGAATTCCCTTAGTGTGGAAGTTTACATTCTCCATGTGGTAGAATAAATTTTAGTCTTTTCTGGTGAATGGTTTGCAAAAGGGTTACTTTTCTTGATCATGTTCACTTCTCCTTTTTTGAGAGGGTTTCTCGGCTGGGGCTTTATCTTCCTTGGCTTGCTCATATCACAATATTCTTTCAAGCATAACATCAAATGAGTAAGGGACTGCCCCCATATTGAAGAACATGATATATTCTGGAGTCATGTTCTCTAATGTCATGCTTACTTTCGCGGCTTTCGGGAGTGGAGTTTCAATAACTTACATGACGGCCTCTCTGAATCTGGTTATAAATAGATAAGGAGACTCGCCTGACTTCTGTTTGATAGAAGTTAACTCACCAAGGGTGACGGGTCTTGGCTTTCCTCCGCTATAGCAGTAGGAAAATTGCCTGAACATTTCGTCAGGAGTTGCTTGAGGGTTATTCTTCATGAATCTTCGATGTCACATCAAGGGTTCTTCTAATAAGCTATGCAAGAACATGACCTTAAGTTGGTTGGGTCGGTCTCGTAGTGTGTGGACCATCAATAAGTAAGCGTTGATGTGTGCCTCAGGATCATCTTTCCTTGAAAATCTGTTTCTGAACCACTGGTAGATCTTATAAGTTTCCTAGAATTTCTTGTACATAAACTTTAGGAGTTGAGAAATCTCATATTCTCATTTTGTCTAAAGAGTCTTGGAGGTGTTTCATACGAGCGACTTGAGCCGTCGTTATAGCTGTGAGCTGGCTCGGTTGTATGGTCTGTTGAACCTGACTTTGTGGTATGTGGCTCGTATAAATTGGCTGTGGGGCGCATGCAACGGGTTGCCCTAAGGACTGAGCTCGATGAATGTGTTGAACTTGATGTGTCGGTTTTCAACTTGTAGACTCACCCAAGTTGAATTGAACTAGAGAATACCCATCACTTGGAGGATGTACAACTTGGCCATGCGAGGAGGCCTGCAGGATAGGATCACCACTTAACTGGGATGGACGCCTCAAGTTGCTATGACGACTAGACCTCTGACCTTGGGTGGCTAGGTCTATCTGACCATAACCTTGATTGGGTGATCTATCCCTAGGGTTAGGGTATTCTCTTGCCCCAACACTGGACTGAAAGAGTGAAGGAATGCCATAACTACTGTCAGATGGAGTTTGCCTTTTAGGTAGTCTTGGGCTCGAGTGATGATTATAACTAGACCCCTGGCCCGTAGAGGGTTAGATTTGGAAGCTAATAGCCCTAGGATTATTCTGGTTTGAGCCAAAATGTTGGGCTTGGCCTATGGCTTGACCTTCTGACCTAACTTTCCTGGATTGAGTGTGCTAGATGGTGCATCCTCTATTGAGGAGGTCTTGAAAGTAATTATGCACCTTATGATTGTCTTTATATCGAGTTAGGTCAAAACCCTAATCTGTCCTGGTGATGGGTTGCTTGGGTAGATTTTTCCTAGTTGTATGTGAACCTACTTGCCCACTAACTGGCTGATTGCCAAGACTGGAATATTGGGCTTCTAATTGACCATTCGGGTTCACACGTCTGAGATTGGCTGACTCAGAGATTTGGGTCAGGGCCATATTCTTGTTGTGCCGACTGGATTTGAGGTTAACCCCTAGGTCTTGGAGGATTGCCCCCGGCCTGACCCCTTGACTATTCAAGGTGCTACGAATTTTATCAACCTGTTAGCTTATTGGCGTAGGACTTCTAGTTGGTGGCCTTGAAGGTGGCTTGGACGGCTAGGTTTGGTTCCATGTGGGTCGAGAGTTGGCTCACTAACACGAGTGCTATGGATGATTTGTGAGGGAGCACGGTGATGGTGTCTCTCAGACTAACTAGGTTCTCTGGATCTAGACTGAGCTGAGGCCATGGGGTTGGACCTTACTCTGCTATGATCTTGGGTCATGATTCCTAGACTCGGTGAGATCTAGACTCGATGCCTCAAGGGAGACCTAGTCTGACTCTAAGGGCAAAACCCTAATGAAGACCTAGGCTAGAACCTACATTGGATGAAATCTGCTAGACTCGGTGGGTTTTGGTTTAGACCCTGAACTAGGGTAAGTCTAGTCTAGCTCTAGAAGCAACTCTATGCTAAAACTTATGTTAGAACCTATATTGAGATCTAGACTAGATGGGTACTAGTCTTGGCTTGGACCAAGAGGAGGTCTAGGTTCGGACTTGGGTGTGAACCTGGTTTGGAGTTGAGCTGAGCTGGGTACAAGTCTGGGCTTGGACCAAGAGGGTTTTGAAGATCAGACTGGGTGTGGACCTGAATCGAATCAAGGTTGGGTTAGGCGCGAGCCCTTGGCTCGGATCAAAAGGGGGCCTAGATTCGGACCTGGGGGTGAACCTGGTTCGAACCTGGGCTAGGCTTAGTATAAGCCGGAACTTGGACCCAGAGGGTTCAGCTCGGACCAAAAGCGGGTCCGGACTGAGATCTAAGATTAACCAATAGAAATAAGCAAGCACAGCACACGAAATCTTTTGACCTAGATTATAGGTACGCTTGGCTTGAGAGTGGGTTTCTAACTATTGAAATGTAGCTAGGCTTATATAGGTCCCCACATAGGTCCTGGCCTCCTACTATAAGATTTCTCATTTTAAACGTTTCTCATTTGAAAAAAGTAAAGAATTAAAAATCTAATCTAACTATAAAAATAAGAGATAAAGAATTTCACAGCTAATCTATTCACTTATAAGGATACAGCAACATATAAGGCATTTGACAACTTAATGTACTATTTTTTTATTTTTTATTTTTTGAAAACGAAGTGGCAAAGAAGAAGCAATTTTTAACAAAGAGATTTTTTTTTTCTCACAAAGTTTTTTTTTTTTTTAAAGGATGGTAGACTTGAAAATGAACAAGAGATGGTGCAAGTCTTTTTTTTTTTTTTACACAAAGACGCCAAAAAAATGATGATTTTTTTTTAAATGGCTAAATGTGTAATTTTTTTTTCGTCTTTTTGGCTTTTTTTTTTTTATATAAGAAAGATGACCTTAAAAACACACTATTTTTTTTTTTTTTGGGAGATAGAATGGCCTTAAAATAGAATAAAACAATTATTATTTTTAAACAAAAAGGCCTTTTTTTTTTTTTTTTTTTGGAAACAAAGAAAGTTTTTCTTTTAGCAAAAGTTTTTATTTTCTATTTTTTTTTTGGAGATAGAATTGTCTTACAAAAACAAAAATTTCACAACAACGATCCTTTTTTTTTCTTTTTGAACCAAAAGGCCCTAAATTTTTTAATTTTTTTGAAATAATAATAATAATAATAAAAGAGCAAAATAAATTTTTTTTTTTTTTTTTAAGTGAAATGGCCTCAAAAACGTTTTTTTTTTTTTTTTTTTGAAGTCGAAGAGGCCTTAGAACATTTTTTTTTTTTTATAGAGACCAAAAAAAAATTCTAGAAAACTACGAAGGTAGTTAAAACAATAATAATAAAAGATAAATAAAAGCAGTTTTCACACAAGGTCTAGCTTTATACTCAGGCAATAGTTTTTGTTGCTGAGGTAGACGAACGAATCGAACGCGTATCAGTAAGGCAGACTCCTCACGACCATGGTCCTTGCGACCCCTTTCTCTTATTAAAGTTCAAAAGCCTCTCTTACTGTTATTTCTTCTTGTTACTTTAAAAAGCACGTGAGACCCAAACCTTTATCCCCTTGGAAGCATAAGATAAACATATAGACCCAAACCTTTATCCAATTCCCTTAGATACAGAAGATACAGCAAAAGAATAAACGTGCCCTATCTAGAAGGCAACTGGGTAACAAAGAGATATTCAAATGATGCCAACGAGAATAATACCATTTTTCTAACTTTTATTTCTTATGAGAAGATAAATAAATAAAAGAAATACTAAATTATAGAGAGGAATTGAAGTAAGGTTTTCCTATGGAAAACATTCTTTTTTTTTTCTCTCTCTTTTTCGTTTTTGTCGTGCACGGATCTAGCTCGAAATGCCCCACGGTGGGCGTCAAACTGTTTACGATGCAAAATCAGAGAGATCTTCAAAAGAATATCCCTCAGATCTGAACACCACAAACTGATTTTAAAAGAAGATGATAGAGAATATGGGGAAAATCGAATTCTGATCTGAGGTCAGATCAAGAAACGAGCGGATCTGATCTCAGATCAGTTGCAGCGCCAGCATTGATCCAAGTATGAAACACGAAATAAAAAGTAATACAAACTAATCTAATCTAATTAAAATGAAATAAAAGCAGAAAATAAATAATAAAAGAGTAACAAACGATACCAAACCGGACCAGATAGCCCATGACTCTCAAGCCTTTGAGGGATCGCCCGTATCAGAACCGGTACCCTCTTTGTCTCTCTTTCTCCAAGTGTTGACCAAGCCTTAGCCTGGTTGAATGATTTTTATGATCTAAAGATAGCTTAGAACTAGGTTTTCTTAGGTTAGGTTTTTCTTTCTCTAGGCTCTCTCTCTCTAACTTCTAACCTCCCACCTCCCACTTTCTAACCTACACCTCCCACATTTTTAAGAGGTGTCATTAGTCTCCCACGTGCCACCTCCTTCCCCAAAAAAAAGCACATCAGTTTTATTTTTCTTAGAGACCTAATAGTTATGTAGAATAGATAACTACTAAAACATCAGGATTTGCTAGGTGTGGATCATAGGATGGGATCATGGATTGTAGTGTGGTCTATGGTTTAGAGGTCTACTGAAATAGTGTGGTCCTATAGGTTCAGAAAAACCATGAAATTTACTAATTTTAAAATGGGGTGTCCATATATATATATATATATATATATATATATATATATATATATATATATATATATATATATATAGGGAGAATCTGAGGTTCAACCTCTAGTTGACCACTACAATATACACCCAATGGACCAGATTGAATGAGCCGATCCAATAGTCATGATTGCATTTAATATTTGAAATTGATTTTCCTTTTCTCTTTTTTTAGAAAATCCATTCACTTAGAATTTTGAGCATCAACTATTGAAAAAATGGGCAAACCTAATTAAAAATATTTAAAAATAAATTAACCAAAATATCCTTGAAAGTTATAAGGGTATTTTGAATAATTTTTTAAATATTTTTATTAGGTGTGACTTGATGATAAGAGCGGATGCTTCGAATATCAAGTGATGTAGATTTGTAGAAAAATATTAAAATACAATACAATCATTACCATCAGATCGGTCTGGATTCACTATAGGTTATGTATATGTGTGTCTGTGTGTGTGTATGTGTGTTAGGGTAGTCGTACACATAGAGTACTTCTTTAATGTACTCAATATTTTTTGACAGTTTTATCCTCACTTTGTAATAGAAAATTTTCCAAGCAATGACATTTTTAGTCATTAAGATGAGTATAATAGATAGTTTTATAAGAAACTAGTGGCAATTTATTTGTGATTAATATTCCATATGGGTGATGTCACACTTTATATAGATGATGTCATTATCTAGTATAGTTAATAAATATTTTTTTTTATTAAGAATTTCTACTTTACCATTGGATAATTATTTAAAATAATCCATACAAAAGTTATTACATTGAAGGGTTAGGGTATCAAGTGTTTAAAATTTTTAAGTACATTAAAAAAATGTTTTATGTGTAGAACTATCCTAACATACTCTAGGGTTATGTTACGGTGCTCACACTAAAGAGCATTTTATAATTATACTCAACAAATTTCGGACGCTTATATAACCTTGTTTTGTAATACAATATTTTTTTAGTTAGGGTATTTTTGGTAATTAGGAATGGTAGAATAAATATTTATATAAGAAACTATTGACATTCAATGATTCATATGAGTGGTGTCACATCCCATATGGATGATGTCATTCTCTATTATAAATATTAAATATTCTTCTTTTTATCATAAATTTCTACCTTGTCATTGAATAATTACCTAAAATACCCCTAAACAAAAAAATTACTACATGATGGGATAAGGGTATCGAGTATCTAATTGAGAACATTAATAAAATACTCATATGTATGAGTGTTGAATTCATGCTGATATTGAATGGACTATAAATGCGTAATACGAAATCTAGGTCATTGGGTTTATACTATTACATCAGCCCATGGGTTAACATGTTTTTTCCACACACACACACACACATGCACACACATACACACACACACACACACACACACACATATATATATATATATATATATATATATATATATATATATATATATATGCGATTTGTTAGCCTACACCAATTGGTGGTGTAGACCTTTAAAGTGCTCAACATTTTTTGTCACTAAAATACCATTGAATTGTAATACGAAAATTTTCAAGTAGAGTCTTTTTTTGTCATTTAGAAAGGTAGAATTGATATTTTATAATAAAATAGTAGTATTTTATTAGTAGTTAAAAATAATTAATGCATCTTATGGGTGATGTCACACACCATATCGGTGATGTCATTGTCCACTATTGTTAATTAATGTTTTTGTTTTTATTAGGAATTTCTAATTTACCCTTGACTAATTATTTAAAATACCCCTAAACAAAAAGTAATTATAGTATAGAATAAGAGTATCCAAATATTTTATATATATAAGCCCAAAGATTGAATCTGGGCCGATCTGACAGTTGAGAGTGTTTGAATTTTAGTTTTTTTTTTTTTCTAGAAATCCAAATCACTTGAAATTTTAGGTAAATGTTCTCCTCATCAAGCTGCACCTAATAAAAATAATAAAAAAATAATCCACAAAATTAAAATTATCAAAATACCCCCAAAAATTTATAGGGGTATTTTGGTCAAATATTTTTATGTAAAATATTTTTTTAATAGTTTTTGAATATTTCCTTATTTTTTATCAACACACTTCTAAATTTTCAAGTGATTTGGATTTGTAAAAAATCAATTAAAATTCAAATACTATCGGACATCTATGATCGTTAGATCGGCCCAGAATAATGATCCTATAGGATCCTCCCCCACCCATGTGTGTAGGACCCCAAATGATCACCATTAAAGTTAGCACGGATCTTTAGAAAAGTTATCACATGGGTGTGGGACTTGACTTTTCTATAGATCTATGTCAAATTTAAAACTTGATGGTGATCCATTAGGGTTCTACATACATGGGTGGGGGAGGGTCTTACAGGATCATTTATCTCTCTTATAAACATATGAGCCCAACGTCCCAGATTGATTCTGGGCCCATCTGACGATCACATATGTCTAGTAGTGTTTGGATTTTTTTTTTTTTTTTACAAATCCAAATCATTTTAAATTTTAAACGTGTATTCATAAAAAATAGGTGAATATTCAAACATATCAAACAAATACTTTACATGAAATAAATTGACCAAACTACCCTCGAAAAGATTTGGAGGGTATTTTGGTCATTTTATTTTTATGGATAATTGTTTTTATATTTTTATTAGATGCATCTTGATGAGAAGAACACATATCTAAAATTTCAAGTAATTTGGGTTAGTAAATAAAAAATTCAAATTCAAATACTACGGGACATCCATTATCGTCAAATCAGCCCATATTGAATCTAAGCCATGTTCATATGAGCTAATGAGTTAATCCCATCTTTTCCTTATATATATATATATACTACACAACGCTTATAAGCGAAAATGAACAATGATTTTGCCTATTCTCATCATTGTCCAAAGTTCATCGCACGAACACAGTTGTCCAGTAGTGTTTCAATTTTCATTTTTTTTCTACAAATCAGAATGATCTGAAATTTGGAGCTGTGTTCATAAAAAATAAGATAATCTAATAAAAATAATTTCAAAATATAAATTGACCAAAATACCTCTAAAAAAGGTATTTTGGTCAATTTATATTTTACAAAATATTGGTTTCATATTTTTATTAGGTGCGCCTTGCTAAAATATACATATACTCCAAATTTCTGATCATTCCGATTAATAAAAAAAGTAAAAATTGAAACACTATCGGACAATTGTAACTGTGCGATGAACTTTGGAGGGTGATAAGCATAGGCGAAATCACTATTTATTTTCGCCTATAAGCATTTTCGCTTATGCTTATCACCGTCCAAAGTTCATCGCACGGTCACGATTGTCTGTTAGTGTTTCATTTTTCATTTTTTTTATTAATCGGAATGATCTGAAAATTTGAAGTATTTATATATCTTAGTGATGCCTACCTAATAACGATATGAAAAATAATAATTTACAAAATAAAAATTGACCAAAATACCCTCATAAATTGTTGGGGGTATTTCGATCAATTTATATTTTACGAATTATTATTTTTTATATTTTTATTAGGTTCGCGTCACTAAGATGTACACATGCTCTAAATTTCAAGCAATTTGGATTTATAAAAAAACATGAAAATTGAAACACTAACAGACAATTATTACCATACGATGAAGTTTAGATGGTAATGAGGGCAGGTAAAATCACCGTTAATTTGCGCCTATAGGCATTAGGAGATACTACAAACTAATCAAATAGAAGTTCTATATTTCCCTTCAAATTAGGAAAATATGATCGTGTCCTTCATGAATCTGTAGAGCCCCTACTTTTTTACATTTTATCTAGATCCTCAGTTTTAGATTTCGATGCAAGTAATGTTAAACTTTTATTAGTGAGGCGGACCTAAAAAAAATATGAAAAAAAATAACTCGTAAAATATAAATTGACCAAAATACCCTTAAAAATTATTTTACGCATTAATTTTTTCATATTTTTATTACGTGCGCCTCACTAAGATGTACACACTAATTTCAAGTAATTTGGATTTGTAGAAAAAATAATGAAAATTGAAATACTATCGAACAATTGTGATTGTGTGATGAACTTTGAAAGGTGATGAGGGTCGGTGAAATCACCGTTCATTTTCGTTTATGTACAACTACGCAACGCCCATAAACGAAAAATGAACGGTGATTTCGCCGACCCTCATCACCGTCCAAAGTTCATTGTACGGTCACAGTTGTCAGGTAGTGTTTTAATTTTCATTTTTTTTTCTACACATCCAAATTACTTGAAATTTGGAGCTTGCGTTCTTAAAAAATTGGATAATCTAATAAAAATATATATATAAAAAAATCTCAAAATATAAAATGATTATTCCGATTTGTAGAAAGAAAATAAAAAATTAAACACTACCGAACAATCATGACTGCGCGATGAACTTTGGACGGAGATGAGCGCAGGAGAAATCACTATTCATTTTTTCCTATAGGTGTTGAGAAGACTTTTCCTTATATAGGCGAAAATGAACAGTGATTTCGCCTACCCTTATCATCTTCTAAAGCTCATCGCACGGTCACGATTGTCTAGTAGTGTTTCAGTTTTCGTTTCGTGTCTATAAATCAGAATAATCTTAAACTTGGATCACGTGTACATCTTAGTGAGACGCACCTAATAAAAATATTAAAAAAAATTCACGAATACAAATTTTGACAAAAATACCCCTGAAACTTTTAGGGGTATTTTGACATTTATTTCATGTAAAATATTTTTTTGATATTTTTTGTATATTTTCCTATTTTTTATGAACACGCGCTCCAAATTTTAAATCATTCTGATTTGTTCCAAAACAATGAAAAATGAAAATCTATCGAACAATCGTGACCGTGCGATGAACTTTGGACGGTGATGAAGGTAGGCGAAATCACTATCATTTTTGCCTTTAGATGTTCTTAATATCTTTCCCATATATATATATAGAAAATTCTTCCTAACACCTATAGGCACATATGAATAGGGACTTCGTATATAGTCTTCATCGTCCAAAGTTCATTGCATGGTCATAGTTGTCTAGTAGTGTTTCAATTTTTTTTTTTTTTTCTACAAATTCAAATTACTTGAAATTTGGAGCATGTGTACATCTTTGTGAGGCACACCTAATAAAAATATGGAAAAAATAATTCGTAATATAAATTGACCAAAATATCCCCCATAAATTTATAGGGGTATTTTGGTTTATTTATATTTTACGAATTATTATTTTTATATTTTTATTAGGTGCGCCTCACTAAAATATACACACGATCCAAATTTCAAATCATGCTGATTAATAAAAAAAATAAAAATTGAAACACTATCGGACAACTGTGACATTGCGATGAAGTTTGGATGGTAATGAGGGTAAACAAAATCACTGTTCATTTTCGCCTATAGGCATTTTGTAGTAATGTTCATATATATATAACAACTGTGACCTTAAGATGAAGTTTGGATGGTGATGAGGGTAGGCGAAATCACTGCTCATTTTTTCCTATAGGCATTTTGTAGTAATATATATATATATATATATATATATATATATATATATATATATATATATATATATATATATATATATATATATATATATATATATATATATATATATATATATGAAACTTTTATATAGAGCCGAGGCTCTAAACAATTAAAATTTAGCTTACCTCAAAAAGTTCATTAGAAGAGGTTGTTTTGATGCTCAAATATCTTCAAATTGATCATCTCGACATCGAGATACATGGACACGAGAAAAAAATGGATTTCAAGTTTTGGAAATAGTGTATTTTATGATGCATTTTTAGACAGTCAATTTTCAAGATTTTCAAGTTTTTATAGATATGTCGATCTACACTATTTTTGAAGCTTTGAACTTTATAAATAAATATGAAAGTATATTTTAAGGCTATCACAAAGATTTCCAGTAGTAAAACCACAATTCTCGATACTATTTGAAGGTAGGCTTTGATTTGATTGTTTAGAGCCTAGGCTCTATACAAACCCCGCACATACACACACACACAAAGACACACACACACACACACACATACACACAGACACACATACACACACACACACACACACACACACATATATATATATATATATATATATATATATAAAAGAAAAGTCTTGCCAACGCCTATAGGCGAAAATGAATAGTGAGGTCTTCCCAACGTGTATAGGCAAAAATGAACAGTGATTTCGCATATGCTCTTCACCGCCCAAAGTTCATCGCACGGTTGTCTTGTAGTATTTTATTTTTCATTTTTGTTCTATGAATCAAAATAATCTGAAATTTGAAACATGTATACATCTTAGTGCGGCACACCTAATAAAAATATGAAAAAACTATTTTGTAAAATATAAATTGATCTAAAAAAACCCCGTAAATTTTCAGAGGTATTTTGGTCAATTTATATTTTTCGAATTTTTTTTATATGTTTATTAGATTCTTCTATATTTTATGAACACATGCTCCAAATTTCAAATCATTATGATTTGTAAAAAAAATAAAATGGAAAATAAAACACTACCGGATAACTGTGACCGTACGATGAACTTTGAACGGTTATAAGAAAAACGATTTCATAAGCTACTAGCTCCCAGACGTGAGATCTTCATCGGGTGGTTCAAAATTCATATCGTTTTTTGAATTTTACTATTTTTTCTAAAAAAAAGATTAAAATAAAACAGTGATATAAATTTTGAACCACAAGATGAAAGTATATAATAAGACCATTTATCTTTCGTACAAGGTCATCACATTAATCTTGACCATTTGATGTACAGTTGGGTGGGGCTGCAATTATTCCATTGATCAAGCTGAAGCTTCAAAATAAATTTTCTCGAACTTTGTGACCCATCCAAGCTATCAAATTTCACATCAGATAGTTGTAAGCAATTGTGATCACTTTGTATCAAAGATAAATGGTCTTACTATGCACAATCCCTATATATGGGTGTGGTTTCTATAGTGCCTAGGCTCTAAACCATCAAATTAGAGCCTACCTTTAAATGGTATCGAGAAATGTGGTTTCAATACTGAAAATTTTTGTGATAGCCTTAAAATATATTTAATATATTTTCATTTTTATTTGTTAAGTTAAAAGCTTCAAAAATAGTGTAGATCGACTGATCTATGAAAACTTGAAAATCTTGAAAATTGACGGTCCAAAAATTTGTTACAAAATAAACTATTTCCAAAATTTGAAATTCATTTTTTTCTCATATCCATGCATCTTGATGTTGAGATGATCAATTTGAGGATATTTGGGCATCAAAACAACTTCTTCTATTGAAATTTTTGAAGTAGGCTCTAATTTGATTGTTCAGAGCCTCGACTCTATATAAACTTTTTATATATATATATATATATATATATATATATATATATATATATATATATATATATATATATATATATTAACATGTGCACACTTGTCATATATCTGCCCGTATGCATGAAAGTTACATGAAAAATATTTACATATGCAAACAATTTACATAAAAAGGTTACTTAAGCATGTTTTTACCCATGTTTGACAAACACAATTAGAAACATTCACACATAGAGAGAACTTGTCAAACTTGAAATTTTGAGATAGTTTCTCTTCCTAAAAATTTTGAGATAATTTCTCTCTAAAAAATTAAAATTTGATATAGTTTCACTCTCTAAAAATTTCGAGAAAGTTTTTCTCTATAAAAAATTAAAATTTGAGATAGTTGACAATTTCTCTCTCCAAAAATATCGAAATAGTTTCTCTCTAAAACTTTTCAGGCAATTTCTCTCCCTAAATTTTGATATAGTTTCTCTTACTAAAATTTTAAGATATTTTCCCTATCTAAAACTTAAATTTTGAGATAGTTTCTCTCTCTAAAAAATTTTAGATAATTTCTCTCTCTGAAATTTGGTATTGTTTTACTCTCTAAAATTTAGTTTGATGTGTAGTTTTACTCTCTAAAATTTTAGATATTCCATTTCTCTTTAAAACTCTCTTTAAAACTTAGTTTGATATATTTTCTCTTTAAAAACGTTGAGATAGTTTCTCTCTCTAAAAAATTTTAGGTTGTTTCCCTCTCTATTTTTTATATAATTTCTCTCTTTAAAATTTTAAGATATTCTCTCTCTCTCTCTCTAAAATTTAAAAATTGAGATAATTTCTCTTTAAAATTTTGAGATAGCTTTTCTCTCTAAAAATTTTCAGGTAGCTTATCTTTCTAAAGTTTTACATAGTTTATCTCTCTAAAGTTTTAATATACATTCACTCTTTAAAAGTTGAAATTTGAAATGGTTTCTCTCCAAAAAATTTTAGATAGTTTCTCTCTTTAAAAAGTTCCAGGTAATTTATCTTTCTAAAATTTGATTTAATTTCTCTCTCTAAAATTTTAAGATACTTTCTCTATCTAAAACTTAAAATATGATATAAATTTCTGTCTAAAAATTTTCATGTAATTTATCTCTCTAAAATTTGATACTTTCTCTCTATAATGTGAAATTTGATATAATTTTTCTCTCTAAAAATTTTGAAATAGTATCTCTCTCTAAAAATTTTAAGTAGTTTCTCTATCTAAAACTTGATATAGTATCTTTTTGTTAAGATACTTCCTCTCCGTAAAACTTAAAATTTGAGATAGTTTCTCCCTCTAATTTTTGTGAAATTAATTGTACTTAATAAAGTGGGTGGCTCCTTTGTGAAAATAGTATTATCAACAGCTGTATTATGTTGTATTCTCTCTTGCGGCTCCTTTGTGAAAATAGTATTATCAACAGCCATATTATATTGTATTCTCTCTTTTATGATTATACAACGTCATGTTTTAAATAAGACCAATTTTTCTTTGACTCTGTGTACCGACGTTTCGGCCCTTTTCCTTGCTTATAGAAAAAAGATTAACATGATTGTGTCGAAAAAAAAAAAAAAGTTTGCCATGTTTTTGAGCAAAATACCCTAGATATACAAAACATGATTTTGTATGCCCTAAGATTTAAATAACTCATAAATGCAATTGCGGCATACTATGGTCTCGTTGGAGCGAAAAATATACTTTTCTTCCTCGGGAAAATAACTTACACAAGGATTTATCTGCTTTCAAGACCATCAAATGTAATATAAGATGTCAATATTATAGTATTGGAAAAGCCTCCGATTAATCATCTTGACGTGGAGATGTAAGGATATTAAGAGAAAAAAAATTATTTCCTAAAAATAGTTCAATTTTTAACCAGTAATCTAAATTGCTATTTTCAAGATTTTCTAGCCTTTATAGATCTATTCGATCTATAGTATTTTTAAAATTTTAAATTTCAAAATTAAGGATAAAAACATATTTTCAAGCTATCATAAGGTTTTGATGCAGAGGAAAATAAAACTTGAACAATAAAAATAAAATAAAAAAATAATTGAGAGAATATATCATTTTTCAATGTCTGTAAAGAAATCCACATTAAAAAACAATATATATAAAGGAATCCACTCCAAAACAAAGTCCACAAGCACCCAAAAAAAATTTTATCACAAAATCAACTTTATTCCATTCTCATTGATATGAAAGCCCAAAATAAAATGAAGCCTCTCTAAAAAAATTACGTACTTATCATATCTTCTCTCTCTTAACCTCACGTATCATCTATCTCTTTCTTTATTTTCTCTCTTCTCCCTATTTTCTCTCTCCCCTTATTTTCTCTCTTCTCCCAATCTATTCGCACTTTCTAAATTTTTATCTATATCATTCTCCATGGGTTTCTCTCTATTTTCTCTCTCCCCCTATTTTTTCCCTCCTCTCAACTTTTCTAAATATTCATGCACCAAAATTTCTCAATCTTTATAATCCCCATAAATCCATCTCTATCTAAATCTCCTATAAACCTTAGGCAAATCTCTCAAATATTAAAACCAACCATATCTCCAATCCTACTAAAACTCACGACCACACTTTTTAAATTTTTATCTGCATCAAATTTCAAGCATGTGAACTACATCTCCAAGCAAACTTTAAAAAGTAATTTTTTAACCCGATTAACATAGACTGTTCATTTTGGTTAAATGCTTAGATCTAGGCCTTAGAAGGATTTTTTCATTTTTAATTTTTTTGGATGGTTTTATTATCATTAGATGAACAATGTCAAAAAAGAAAAAAATGATTTTGAGTTTATAAAGGCTAAGATATTAAAATTCACAAAATAGATTGTCTAGATTCGCTTTTGGAGGGGACTCATTTTGACAATATCTAGGGGTTCAAATTGAACATTTATTTTTAAGAGATTGATTATTGAGATGAAGAGAGTGTATGTGCAAATTTTGAGGTCATACAAACACCACAAATACAGTTTTCTAGAAGTGTCGTTGTATTATAGTATTATACAACCATTGCATTGGATCATTGCTCATATATATATATATATATATATGAAAAAGTCTTACCAATACCTATAGGTGAAAAGGAACAGTGATTTTGCCTACCCTCATTACTGTCCAAAGTTAATCATACGACCATGATTGTTCTGTAGTGTTTCATTTTTTATTTTATTTTATAAATCGAAATGATTTGAAATTTATAGCGTATATACATCTTAATGATGCACACCTAATAAAAATATAAACAAAATAATTTGTGAAATAGTTTTTGATATTTTTCGTATATTCACTTATTTTTTATGAACACACGTTCCAAATTTCGGATTATTATGATTTGTAAAAAAAATAAAAAATTAAACACTATCGGACAATCATGACCATGCGATGAACTTTGGACGGTGATGAAGATATGCAAAATCATTGTTCATTTTTACCAATAGCCGTTTTGTACTCTCTCTCTCTCACTCTCTCCCTCTCTCTCTCTCTCTATATATATATATAATAACATGTGCACACTTGTCATATACATGCAAGCCCCATATTTGGCTACAAAGTGATTTACAGAATACAAATTAAAAATAAAATACTCAAGACCATCATATCAAGTTCTAACGCTCGAGGGCCAACTTGTGATATCATGATTCAAGCCATCACAACTGTCCACTCAGATCTGATGGCTGAGAGCAGAGGTCATATATACTTTACACATACTTTATTGCGAATATTAAAGTGTATACTTTATCGCTAATATTAATCGGCAACCATCCCATTCTTTTCTTTAAGACGCAAGAAACCCACTAAATCTTCCCCATATTTAGAGACCCCCCTAAAATTACTACAAAATCAAAACAAGGAGACACACGTATCCCCAAGCTGTCCCATTGCTAAAATACCCATGTTCTTGCATGATTAATTGACAAAACAAACCCTCTACATAACCCACTAAATATACATAAAGTTGTCCCATTGCCAAAATACCCATGTTCTTGCATGATTAATTGACAAAGCAAAACCTCTACATAACCCACTAAATCTACATATTCCCTAAACAAAGAGAATCACAAATCCCAACAATGTTGCAGTACCAACAAACCCAAGTTTCTTTGTCTTTAAAAAACTTTGAAGCTAGTTCCATTAAACCTTGGTTCAAAGATTAGCAAAGCCTCCAAATCTAGCAGAGAACTGACAGGCTCTGAGGCCCATGATGTATTTGTCTCTAAATTTGGCGGCTTGGGAGACAGTGGTAATGAAAAGAAATTCATAGAAAAACCATGGCTGTCTGCAAAGATGAAGCAGACATGCTTTGACATTGAAGTAAAAGAGGCATGTGTTTTATAATGAAGAAGCATGAATGCCGCCCATGGAGGGCAAATCACCTGAGACCACGTATGCATATTAATATATTTTGTTCAGTCAAACACGGTTTTGTGAAGGGAATCTAGAAAACCCTACCCTTTGAAAGACCCATTCCCTATGAAAATCAGCATGTCAATTTCAAGAAAGTCATCATTTCCCTCTCCCTGTAATTAATCTTGATGAAAATTGTTTGATCCGGGCTGGACCGCACTTCTACAATATGCGGGACAAAGGTATAAAACACCCATCTACAATATGCGGGCCAAGGTATAAAACATCCATATGCGGGCCAAGGTATAAAACATCCATCTTAAAGATGGATGCAAACAGGTGGTCCATCTAAAAATAAGTTTAACCAACAGTCGAAATGTTTTTTTATTATAATATTATTTTTTAATTGTATTTTCACATTCATGATCTTTATGTTAAAGATTATATATTCTCTAAAAATTAAGATTATTTAAAAAATATATTTATTGCCAAGCCCGCATTTTTACATTATGCGGGCTGACTGCATAGATACGGTGTCCCTATCTTAAAGGGAAAAGTTTATATAGAGCCGAGGCTCTAAACAATCAATTTTGAACCTACTTCAAAATTTTCACTAAAAGAGGTTGTTTTGATGTCTAAAGATTTTCAAATTGATCATCTTGACATCAAGATGTTTGGATATGAGAAAAAAATGGATTTCAAGTTTTGGAAATAGTGTATTTTGTAATGCAATTTTGGACCATCAATTTTCAAGATTTTCAAGTTTTCATAAATCTATCGATCTATACTGTTTTTTAAGCTTTCAATTTTATAAATAAATATAAAAATATATTTTAAGGCTATCACAAAGATTTCCAATAACGAAACTACATTTCTCGATATTATTTGAAAGTAGACTCTAATTTGATTGTTTGGAACCTAGGCTCTATACAAACCGCACCCTATCTTAAAAAGCTAGCATTACTTTTCTCTATCTCTCTCATTCTCTTAAAAGCTAGCATTACTTTTCTATTTCTCTCTCTCATTATCTTAAAAGCTAGCATTACTTCTCTGTCTCATTATCATAAGCAAAATTATTTCATGATGCAGTCTAAAGGTATTAAAGCATCCTTCTTAAACTGGATACAAATAGGTGTCCATCTAAAAACAAGAGTAACTAACAGTCCAACTAATTTTTAATATAATTATTATTTCTAGTTTTCAATATTTTTTCTTTTCATTTTCAAGATCTCCATGTTAAAGTTTTTAAATTTTCTAAAAATTAAAATCAAATTTTATTTAAAATATATATTTATTGTCAAGCCCGCATTTCTGCAATATGCGAGCTGGCAGAAACCGTGTCCTTATCATAAAAGCTAGCATTACCCCTCATTCTCTCACTCTTTATCATAAAAGCTATAATTACGTCTCTCTCATTTCCCGAAGGAAAATGTTTATATAAGATTGCAACCTTATACTGTTGTGAAGTTAGGTGCATCTCAAAAATCCTATAGTGGCGAGTGCTCCAGCATAGGAGAACCCTCAAACTGATCATCTCGACCTTGACATGAATGGACATGCAGAAAAGTCTAAAAAATAGTGCATCTTGTAGTAAGTTATCTCGATCGTCTATTTTCAAGTGTTTCTTGATCTTCTCTATCTATACCATTTTTGAAATTTTAAATGATATAATTGAGAATAAAAAGAGATTCTTTTGATGCCGAAACAACATCCCTAAATCAATTTTATAAATGCGCCTTACTTCCGCAATATAAGGAGAAACCTCACCCGTAACATAAAAGCTAGCCAGCATACCATAGGCCTCTCTCCCTCTCTCATTTTCAAAAATGCAAGCTACCGACCTCTCTCTCTCTCTTCTTGATATGGATGTGGTTCTTGAAAAACTAGACATTGGGTGCTGCTGTTTGACATTTATCCCAAAAGGACTGCTGGTGTAAAAGGGCAAAATAGCAAAAGGAGAATTGCATCTGAAATTGACTAGAATACCCTCAACTTCCTGTCATGACCATTTTACCCTTACTGTCCTAGGAATGTGTTAGGGATCATGGATGCACAAATCAGATCATATAATTTAAACTTGGATGGATGGATCATCGATGGTTAAGCTCACTCTTGCTCAATTGCATTTATACTCTCCTAACCTTTCTCCATCATCTCATGTCAAAATAAAAGTAAACGAAATGAGATATTGAGGATATTTTAGTTTTATTTTAGGTTCAAAATCATCTAAATCTTATACCAATAATTAAATGGAGGCAGTTAAATCCAGTAAGCCTTATCCCAATTAAATGGGGCAGTTAAATCCCGTTTGTCCGTTCTCTATCGAAGGCTATATTCTCATAAATGGAATTGGGGTATTTCAAATAATTAGGGCAAGCTTCGAGGGTACTTGGAAAGTCTTGTGAGGTTTGAGTGGGTCACTTCAATTTATCTCAGTATGAGGTAACTGGCAAGGGATTACAGTGTACATAGTCTATATAATGGATTTTCTGAGCTTCATATATTTAACATCTGATTTAACCAAAAATTGTATCATATGAAGTGTTTTCCAGTATTGTTCTTGTTTTTTTGGGGTTGCTAGGTTTTGATGGCTTGTGATAGTGGCAGTAGCGGTAGTAAAGAGAGGAGCAGCTCAAAGTATGAAGAGGAGGGTGGTGATCTGAGAAGAGGGCCATGGACACTAGAGGAAGACACACTTCTCATTCACTACATTGCTTGCCATGGTGAAGGGCGCTGGAATATGTTGGCCAAGTACTCAGGTGTCTCTCTCTCTCTCTTTTGTGCGTGTGGGGGGATGGTGCTTCTTTTTGCAAATGCAAATGACTGCATCTTTGTCCGTCAATCTGATTGTTTTATGCGTCTTATGGATTTTGAAATGCAAATCATTGTAGGACTTAAGAGAACTGGAAAGAGTTGCAGACTGAGATGGCTTAATTACTTGAAACCTGACATCAAGCGCGGAAATCTCACACCAGAAGAACAGCTCTTGATATTGGAGCTCCATTCTAAATGGGGAAACAGGTATTTAAGTTGCTTCAGTATGCCCCTCTTCACCTACAAAGAATTTGATTTAGATATTAAGAATTGGATTCCCCAACATTCAGACAGAAATGTGGTAATTGAACCTAATAACTATTGGTTTTTGAAATTTCCTAATTCAGCTTTAAAAAAGAAAAAAACAGAGAAAGGAAAAGGGAAGGGCTAATTGAGAAACATAGGTTCTATGTAAATCTTTTGTTTGTCTATCCTCATCAGGCCAAAATTGGGTGCCTTTGATTTCATAAAGGTTAGTTTTATTGGATGGCAATAACTGGATCTTCAAACTTTTAGCATTAAATCACATGAAATTGTCCATGGGTTCTTATGCCAGGCATTGAATGAGGTTTATTTGAATACTAAAGTTGTTTCACAATGTTTTTTTATTTTATTTTATTTAAATGAAATAAATAAAACCCCACTCTCACAAAATGAAATAAATTAAGCCCAAAATCTTGTTCAGACAGTCATCTCTATCTCTATCATATTTTTGTGCAGGTGGTCAAGAATAGCCCAGCACCTACCAGGAAGAACAGATAATGAAATAAAGAACTATTGGAGAACAAGGGTGCAAAGGCAAGCCAGGCAACTCCAATGTGATGCGAACAGTGCAAGGTTTAGAGAGACAATTACATGCTCATGGATGCCAAAACTTCAAAAGAGAGAGAATTCTTCATCTTCCATTCCTTTCTCTCACTTAAATCCCTCTATTCCTACACAATCCCCACAAGAAACGTCCCAACATATCCAGCCATTTCTTACCCATACAAACAATCCTGATCAAGACCAACTCAGTTTAGAAATTTTACGCTCCTCAGATTCTATCATGACAACCCAATTTCCTTCGTCGGAAGTTCAATTCAACCATGAATTCTTTGGGAGACCAATTTCACAGCCATTTTTGAAGAATTATTGTTCTGATAATTATGGAACAGGTTCTACTTCTATTATGGCCAAAAAGTCAGCTCCTATCAACAATTGCACAATATCAGAACAGTTCATGGCTCAAAACAATTGGGTTGTTAATGTCTCAGATGATCTTTGGAGCATGGATGAGATGTGGCAATCAGTTGAATAATATATCTCAATGGAACTGTGTAATTCCCATAATTAGATTGATGGCCTGTATTCAGTGTTCTCATGGAGGGAGAGAGAATGAATGTTATCATGGAAACCACCCCCACCAAAAACTACCACACCAAAGTAGGAATCTTTATTTGGAAACTGTGAATAAGAATAAAGAAGTTATTTGTGGTTAAATCTAAGTATCAATTGCTTCTTGACTTGGGACTCTAATGCCACCAACCAAATAATCAAAATGAGCAGTCATTTCTAATGATTTGATGATGACTGTTACGTTAAGGCTGGAATATTGACCTCTAATTTTACTCTCTCTCTCTTTTATTTCTTTTTTTAAGTGAGAAGTTTTCAGTTTTTCTTTGCTTCGCCAATGGCCACTATAATATTTACAGTGTTTACTGCATCAATCAAGTCAAGGAAACTTGGGTTTTTTAAGCACACCAATCCCAGAAAAAAAAAAACAAAGAAGAAGAGGGAGAAAAGAAAGAATCAAAAAAACTGGGGCTTGTCACTCACTGTAGATGGAGACTTGCTCTTGTGCCCAAGAGGCCCACAGCAGGGAGACTGGTATTGTTAGGTGGGCATGGCATTTTGAAGTACTATGGATGATGTTGGTGTTTGTCCATGTCATGATGGCAGCACATGATGGTCGGTTCGTTACATCATATGATTTATCTAATCATGTTGCGCTTTGTTGAAGCACTTTATTTGCATATTCTATCTCTTTCTTTCTTTTTTTTTTTTGTTTTTTTTGATAATTCAATGGGGGAAGAGAAACCCCTGCTTCTTTTTTAAGATAGATTAAGGAAAAGAGTTACCTTTTTTTTTTTTTTTTTTTTTTTAAGGTGCCATTGGGTGGTTTCAGAAGAATTCGAAGCCACCACAACTAGGTATGGGGGTGCTAGCACCATGACCCAATCCCCTTTCCTAATGTAGAGTATTGCATGAAGTGTGCAGGTTGTACAGAGCCGGGGTTCTAAACAATCAAAGTAATAAAGCACACCTTCAAATAGAGTTGAGAAACGTGGTTTCAATACTGGAAATTTTGGTGATATATTTTCATTGCGAATTATAAAATTCAAAGCTTAAAAAATAGTGCAGATCAAGCAGATTTATGAAAACTTGAAGATCTTGAAAACTAACAGTCCAAAAATACATTACAAGATGCATTATTTTCAAAACTTGAAATCCATTTTTTTTTTCATGTCTATATATCTTGATGTCAAGATGATCAATTTGAGGATATTTGGGTATCAAAACAACCTCTTCGGATGAATTTTTTTAGGTGTGCTCTAATTTGATTGTTTAGGACTTTGCACTTATATATACTTTTTCCTTACACAAAAGGATTACACGATCAATTGATCATATACAATAAGTTCTCATAACATCGCACATCATAACCTCTTTGCCAACACGTCGACTAATTTATTAGCCTCCCTATACACATGTACAAAGAAATATCAAAGGAAGTAATCAAATCCATAATTTTCAATCAAATGGACTTTAAACACTATATTTTCATATGGTCTCTCTCTCTCTACCCTCAAGATATGCGCATCTCTCTCTCTCTAGGTCTGCACAAGTATGTCATGTGCAAGCCAATAGTCCATGGAGTTGCTTCTTGGGTTTCACATTCATACATGCCATCCTTGCATGCATGCATACTCACACGTGCTAATTTGTATTGGCAGGATACACATGATACACACGTGCTAATTTGTATTGGCATGAGACACATGCATCGTTTTGTGCAAATGAAACAACAGATACGTGTGCAATTCATAAACATTACTCGTGAATAAAGGAGTAGTGGACATAAATAATCACTAGGCCTAGGTGTTCAGGGTAGCATGGTACTAGAATGGTCCCGAGTTACTTAAAAAAGGACAAAAAAAAAAAAGGTCGAGCAGAAAAAGATAGGATGAAGTAAGCCATGATAGTTTCCTTTGTACCATGAGAAGGAAGGGCTCTCTCTAGAAAAGGGGATGGACCCCTGTTAAATACCTCATAAAGATGGGGGCACATCGGGAAAGTACCCAACTAGATGGGGGAGCAAGTTGTTGGGATATGGCCCAAATTGAGAAAATAGGTATCTTAGATGAGAGCTCTTTGATATAAGGAGAAACCCAAAGTTAAGCTGGGCCCAACTTGGGCATGAGCTCGGCTTGGTTCCCTATAGGATCTGTTCGAGTCTGGCCAGGTTCAGGTCAAAGGGCCCTTGGCCTAGTCCACACTGGGCTAGGCTGGGGTTTTTGCCTAATAGACCCATTGAAAAGAAAAAAATAAAAAATATAAATAAAAAAAGTAAGAAAACATGGGGCCGGTGGGCTAGGGCTGGCTTCGGCCTTGACCTTGGTCCACATATTGTGACCCAGGCCTAGTGTTTAGGGGCCAGACCACCTAACCATTGCTAGCCCTAACCCAAAGGAAGAAATAGAGAGCCATGGAAGAGAGAAACCCTAAAGAGTAGAGAGCTTCTAGAGAGAGAAACCTAAGAGATCGAAGAGTCTGTGAGAGAGAGAGAGAGATTTGTAATCCAAGAGAAATTGAAAGCCTTTTGAAGAAGAAAATAAGATACAGCTTCCTGGAAGAAGGAGATTGCTTTCATCAAACGCTTGTAATTTCCATTGTTTCAGTGGATTATTTGTTTCTTTTCATGGTGTAGTTCTAAAAGGTGAACTATGTTAATTCTTTAGCTGCATTTGATAAAATTCTTTGCAGTTTTCAAGTTGTTCAGTTTCTTAGGAACTGGGAGGAAGGTGAAAATTGGTAGCCCTAAAACAATATAGCTATCTTTGCTACTAAGAACTCTATGGTTGATATGAAAATCTAAGATTGGTGTATTTAGATGTGTGTGGCCACATTGATGTAAAATCTCGTAGCGGTGTTTCATTCTTCATCAACTTTATTAATGTTGCTTCAAGGAAGTTGTACGTGTATATGATGAAATCAATAGATTAGATGTTTGAGATCTTTTAAAATTTTTAAACCAAAGTACAAAGGGCGACAAGCAAGTTGTTAAAGTGTTTATATTCATGCCAGTGATTTAAAAAATGGATCAGTGACTAGGATCGGCCATCAGATGAATCGGTGGTCTGGATTGCCATTTTATTGTGTGGAAAAAATAGTGAACCGGCAAAAAAATATATGCAAAAACAGTAGACCGGTCAAGAACCGATCTAGATAAGTGAATAGGCGGCTTTACTATAGCAACGACGTTTTTACTTTCGCAAAATGTTGTGTTACTGTACCGAATCGCCGGTTCTCTTCTAGACCCGACGATTTCCTATATATTGATAGAATCAGCATGGGGTGACTGATTCTTGAGTTTGACTGAGTCATTCTGTGCTGACCCAGAATTTTTTAAATCCTTGATTCATACTATGGGGAAGAGTGCACATCAAATGCATTCAAAATCTATTAAGCCAATCATGCATAAGGCATAAGAAACTAGTAGCATGATGTTGTAGTAGTGAAAAGAATGAATAGTGCTATTGTAGAAAGAGTAAAGAGCAATGACATCCACCACCAAGTTACCAAAGCCGTACTAGGGTGAAACATTCATCAGAACATGATACCTAATAGATAGAACCTTATCATTATATCTGGATAGTGATATCCTGGTGAGAATTTAGACCGAAAAATATATCTCTTATTATATTTGAAAGTGTTCTGGTGCGAAACATTTGTGCATGTGCCCAAGAAACAAAGATCCAAACTGGATGAGAAAGTTATTCCATGCATCTTCTTAAGGTGCTCAAACAAAGAATTTGGCTATAATATGATCCTTGAGAACAAGAAGGCAATTAGGAGTAGGAATGCAGTCTTTTAAGAAGATCTGACCATTGAAGCTAGGGAAGCCACAGATCTTTAATGATTTACAATGCTTGATCATAGTTTCTCTCATTATTGTGCATAATGAAAATGCATGATGAAGATGAGTGAGAAGTATAAAAAGTCTAAATGAATCTCATAAGATCACATGCCAATTCTAGGTGATGTGGAGCAAGGGGCAACTTATCCAAAAAGTGCCACATGCAATCAAATTGAGAACATCCTCAAGGGGACACAAGCCCTCAAACAAGTGCCCCACATCCGAGCATGTCATATCGATATGGGTAAAGAAGAAAACTATTAGTAAGCTTAAATACACAAGGATGAGTAAGTTAAAGTTATAGGTTTCTTACATAATAACCAAACATATGAGCTGGAGAAGTTGCCAAAAAGCAAGAGCGCACGAAGAACAAGTTGGTATATAGGCTAAAGACTGAAGATAAGAGCTCACAACCAAAGTACAAGACAAAGCTATTTATGAAAGCTTTTGAAAAGAAAAAGGGTATCGACTTTAATGAGATCTTTTCTCTTGCCATGAAGATGTGTGTTGGGTACATTGTCGGGCATAGTTAAGAGGAGCACGGCTCTTGTTACAGTTAAGCAGAAGTTAACTACGGCTAGGAGCTTGTGAAGCCTTTGGCAGCTAGTAGGTGTTTAATGCCCATGAACTATGGTTTATAGACATGATGCTTGTGTGGCTCTTGGCAGCATTTCAGTGTTAGCAGCTATGAACTATGGTTTGGTCATGATGTTTCAGTTTTGAATTCCATTTTTTAACTTGCCAGTTCAAAAATGAAACAGTGTGAATGTTGTCAAGAAGGTTTTTTTTTTAACTCCAGAGCTCAAAAATGGAACTCCCTTAGCAACAAATTTTCTTGAAAAGTTGACATGAATAGTCATATCCCAGTTTGTGGAAGGGCATTAATGAGCTGTATGTGAACCACTCTAGTCTGTCATTCAAATAACATTCCATATTTTCATAATAATGTTTTGTTTACTTTTTTATTTTTATTTTTTCCTATCTCCCAAAGAAAAGAAGGGCAGCTTTAGTGCTCTTATAATCTCATTGTTCTCGTGCATTTGGAGTCAGGCACATTTCAGTCTTGTGTTTTTCTGTATCTCGAGAACAAATATGCCCAAAAAACCATATATATATATATATATATATATATATATTGATTTTCTTTCATTATATAGCAAATATTGTCTTATACAAAAAATAAAAAATAAAAAAGTAATAATAATAATCATATTTCGTTTGATCAGAGTTTTTCAAGCAAATCAACACGTCACTGATTTTTTTTATTTTTATTTTTTTCAGCTGCTGCGCGTCCAAAATAAATGAAGGCCATAGCCCCTCATATGGAGGCTTTTTTTGAGAGATTTGGCTCTTTATGTGTGTCCTATTTTTTGTTTGGGGGACCACCATGAGTTTCGTATGGTATTTTTCATTGGTAGGACACAAGAATGAATCTTGGAAAGGATGGAAATAGATACCTCCTTTGGAGGACTTATCCTCCACATCCCTATATTAACATGTGACGGCACCTGGTGGTCCATCACTTTAAAAGAAAAAAAAAGGGATTGTTAATATAGAAATCATTTAAGCCTTAAATTTCAAAATGAGTTGTTGTAAAAGTATCATTCAATAAACATAAAATTTTAAAAATACTAATCTCGAAATTCGTGACGCACCTCACGCTATCCACTCAAGGAGCAACTCTGTCGCGCTGAATCTCTGTCTCATCTTTATAATGCACCAATATGCATACTAATGTGTCATGTTCCATGTGACTGAAATAATAGTGTGGGCACAAGGATCACATTGTTAAGTAGATGGTTTGATGGTCATGGTGATGGAGAGAGTGGCGTACAAAAACGAAATGTAACGAAATGTTTATTGGAACCTGTTATGCTTGGATCAACCCCCCTCCATAAATAAATAAATACTCACACAGAGACGTACACATATGTTTGGATAAGGCGCCCATCTTTTATTATGCAAGTAAGCGTAACACTTCTAAATTTTGTCCGAAGATGTAATTTCAGTATTGGAAACCTTATGATTCCTTGCAAATCTATGCTCAATCTTAATTATGAAGTTTCAATTTCTAAAAATAGTGCTAGTCGAATAGATCTATAAACACATGAAAATCTTAAAAACAGACGGTCCAGATAACTTATTATAATGTGTTTAAGACATAAAATTCTTTTGCTTTTATATCCAAACTCTCTCTCTCTCTCTCTCTCACAATCTATATATATAGAAGATATTACAAAATGCCTATAAACGAAAATGAACAGCGATTTCGTCTACCCTCATCACCATCTAAACTTTATCGAACGGTCACCGTTATCCGATAGTCATTCATTTTTCAATTTTTTTTTTTTTTACTAATCAAAATGATCTGAAATTTGTAGTGTATGTACATATAAGTGAGACACACTTAATAAAAATATGAAAAATATAATTTGTTAATATAAATTAATCAAAATAACCCTAAAAAATTTATGGGGCTATTTTGGTCAATTTATATTTTACGAATTATTTTTTTCATATTTTTATTAGGTATGCCTCACTAAGATGTACACACATTCCAAATTTTAGATCATTCTGATTAGTAAAAAAAATAAAAATTGAAAAACTACCAGACAATTGTGACCATGCGATAAAGTTTAAATGGTGATGAAGGTAGACGAAATCACGGTTCATTTTCGCCTATAGGCGTTTTGTAGTATCTCTTCCCTCTCTCTCTTTATATATATATATATATATATATATATATATATATATATATATATATATATATGGAAAAGTTTATATAGAGCCGAGGCTCGAAATAATCAAATTAGAGCCTACCTCAAAAATTTCACTAGATGAGGTTATTTTGATATTTAAATTGATCATCTCGACATCAAGATGCATGAACATAAGAGAAAAATGGATTTCAGGTTGTAGAAATAGTGTATTTTGTAACTCTTTTGGACAGTCAATTTTCAAGATTTTCAAGTTTTCATAGATATGTCGATCTACACTATTTTTAAAACTTTTAAACTTCATAAATTAAAATTAAAATATATTTTGAGGCTATCACAAAGATTTTCATTATTGAACCACATTTCTGGATATTATTTGAAGGTAGGGTCGAATTTGATTGTTTACAGCCTATGCTTTATACAAACCGCACGCATATATATATATATATATATATATATATATATATATATATATATATATTGATATTCAACTTGAGGAAGATGCTATACAACAAGTAGTATCATACTCAGGCAGGTCAATAGTAAATTGGACCATAGATGGATTATCTGATTTAAAAACACTAGATGTCATGAGACACATGACAATGTTTGCCTCTGCAAATAAAATGGCAGGCAACCCAGATCAAGAGGTTGCAAAAGTAATAGTAAATGGCTTTACCGGCTGGTTAAGAGGTTGGTGGGATTTCTATGTAGATGATAAAACAAAAAATAGAATCCTTACCAATACTAGACAATGGACCGCCAGAAATGAACAAAATCAGGAAATAATATACACTGAAAGTGATGCAGTCAATACTCTCATATATACCATTACACTTCACTTTGTAGGAAGTACAACACTATTAGCAGCAAGATCGGAAGATCTGCTTTCAAATCTTCGCTGTCCTACACTATCTCATTATAAATGGTATAAGGATGTATTTTTCTCACGATTATTAATAAGAGAAGATTGCCAATTAGACCATTGGAAGGAAAAGTTCATAGCTGGTCTACCATATCTCTTTGCAGAAAAAGTCAAAGAAAGACGTCGCAAAAAACACAATGGAATAATAATATATTCAGCTTATACACTTGGAGAATTGTCAGCAGAAATATGTGCTGAAGGCTTAGCCTTATGCACTGATATGAAACTCAAAAGACAATTGGATAAACAACAAATCACCAAGAAAAAGGAACTTGGTGACTTTTACGAACAATTTGGATATTATCTTGATAGAAAAAATATGCCTGAAAAATTATATAAGAAAAAGAAAAAATACAAAAAGGATAAAGATAAATCTAAATCCAAACTAAAACAATATAAAAAGTCCAAAAGAAAACTTATCAATAAATTTTCTCTTAATACAAAGAAGAAAAGAAAACTGCCAGTATGTTATAAATGTGGCAAAGTAGGACATTATAAACATCAATGTAAATTAAAAAAGAAAATTGAATCATTACATTTAGATGATACATTAAAAACCAGATTATACAATATCATCAATTATGATTCTACATCTTCCACTTCTACTGATTCTCATATAGATCAAATTCAAGATGATGATCTTATGTGGACAGAATCTTCTGATTCCTCCGATTCTTCTGATACAGACTCATCCAGTTCAATGAAAGATAATAATTGTAGTTGTCCCATAACTACAATCTACATACACTTACTCAAGAAGATATTATTGGGATTTTGATAGTAAAAGAATTTATGCCAGGCTTCAATATACTCGGCATATTTATAGTATTTGTAAGAAAACTCTGGGTTGGCAGTTTCTTTCTTTGCGTGGGATTACAACCCCACCCATCATAGGAAAGTAATTTCTTTATTTGAACCTTAGAGTACGCAATGACTCTAGTGTTCTGCTGATAATAATGGACTATGGATATAGATCCAGTTTCCATTAAAATCGCTTCATAGTACTCTCTTGTTTTCACTCCATTGGTTGGGTTAAGGTGATTGAGTAGATATAAGGGAGCAAGTTTTATTAGATCCGTATTGGTGTATTGTTCATCAATAGTAATATCCATGAGATAAGCTCTTTCAATATAAGAGGATTTTGGCATATTGGGTCTAGAAGCAGACTTGGATTGGGCTGGAGAATATATAGGATTTGAAGTACGGGCTTCAGGATAGGTGATCTGATGAACAGGAGATATTCCTGTTTGATTTATGGTCAAAGGATATAGTAGAGTAAGGAATGGGACTAAGAGTATTACTGCTTGACTTAACCCTTTTACCATAATAAATGGTGTTTCAATACATTGATGATTATTACAAACAGAAGCATTTGATAATTTATAATTGATAAATAATCTACTTCCATCTGCTGTATTTAATATTTGTGTGGTCTTATCAAAATATTTTGAAGGTACTAACCCTTCATTGATACAATTTAGATCAGCTCCTGAATCTATTAGGGCTGAGGTTTCAAAACTATAATCTTTTGCAACAATGATTTTAACTTTGACAAACCATTTTTGAATTACTATTTTGTCTATTAGATTGACAGAGGGAATGGTTACTATATGTGGTTTTGCTTATGAACTTTCTGGAATATCTGATGGTGATGGTGGATCTGGTTCATATGTCAATAGTTGATCAAATTCTATTTCATCAGTATCTGTATCTTGTTGAGATAACTGTTGTAATTCTAAAGATTTAATTCTATTTTTCAATTGCACTACTTCTTTTTTAATTTCTTTAATTTCTTGTTTTAAATCTGAAATTGAAGGTTCTTTTTGTTGAGAAGTATGTTGGTCACTTACTTTTTTATCAAGTATTTGATCAGGGAATTTATCAGCAAATTGTATTGATCTATCTATGGGAATAATTGTTCCATGATGAATCATATGGCCAAGAAACCTAATATTGGTTTTGAATAAAGTAATCTTTTTTGTTGAGACTCCTAATCCAGCATTCTGGACTGCATGTATAAAAGTATTAATATGTTTAATATGTTGATCTATTGATTCAGATAAAATCAAAACATCATCTATGTATACATGAATTGATGGTAAGCATTAAAAACATCATTCATTATTTTCTGAAATTCAGATGGAGCATTTTTTAATCCAAAGGGCATGACATTCCATTCATACTGACCGAATGGGACATTAAATGCTGTTTTATATTTATCTTGTTCTTGGATTTGGATTTGCCAATATCCGGATTTCATATCTCTTTTGACTTTCCAACCTATTTACGCAACATGCTTCAAACCAATCCCAATGCCTCAAAAGAAATACTAGAGCAGCAAATGAAAGAAATATTTGCTGAAGCAGAAAAGAAACTAGTTTCCTCAGAAGAAACTGTACAATCTTTCCCACTACACACCAAACAATATTTACAACTACCTGAAGAAGATCCGAATGAAGAAACAGACCCAGAAGAAGATGACCCGGACGAGTTCAGCCAAAGACCTTGAAGAATCATTGAAGAATATTCCGAGAAAAATACCTCACCGCAATATACAGATTCCCAAGACTGTACAAAGATTCCCTTTCCTAGCTCCACCGACAATATGATCAACACCATGCCAGAAAGGACAAAAGCACTACCGACATAAAAGACAAAGAGACAACTGTGCACGATGCCATTACTGTACACATGTGCATAAACAGACAAAGCAAGCACTGTAGCCACTTGGTCTTTCACTGTAGCCACTTACTTTTCTTGATTCCCTTTTAGTCTTGTCTCTCCTTTTCCTTTTGTTTGATTCCTTTTATGTCTTGTCTCTCCTTTTGCGTCTTATCTCTTTTGTCCGTTTCTTCCCACCTTTGCTTCCTCCCGAAGCAACTTCGATTATAAAAGGGGAAGCTCCCTTCCATTTGAAGGCAGGTCGCAACCCTTGAGCTCTGCACTTCAAGCTCCTCCGCTTCTCTCCTGCTCCTCTCCTTCTCTCCCTCACTGAGCTATTCTGCTCTGTCTCTCTCTTAGAACTACTTTATTTCTACTTCTCTTCTTCAACCTCTAAGCATCTATGCTTTGCTCAGACTCTCCTTAAAGATACTGAATACATCAATCGAAAGCTATCTAGACCTCATAGCTTCATTTATCATTCACCTACCAGGTTCTATCTCTCTTCCCTTTTTTATACTCAAGCATGTGTGATTGCAATTTGAATTCCCTTCCTTCATACTATCCGCAACACTGGAAACTCTTTTTCAGTTACTGTATTTGCAAACAGTAAGTGTGCTATATTTCCATTTGGTTACAGTACTTTGTTCAAGCACTATTTTCTGTAATAGTTTGTTTGTTTGTAATCATTTGTCTGTAATATTTTCTGTAATAGTTTGTAAGTCTGTAACATTTCTGTAACAGTTTGTAATAACAGTTTGTTTGTAATCCCTAGCGTGTTACAGTTTATCAATAAAGTTTGTCTCAGAATGTTACGAAAGTTTATTATGCAATTTAAGCTACTATTTAGTGTTAAAATAGGAGAATTTAATCATACCCAATGGATTATTATAGATATATCAGTTATACCTTTAATCTGTATCATTTTATTCTGTCTCAATTTTTACAAGATTTTACAAGAAATCTATAAATATAATACGTTACTATTTACTTATTTACTCTAAATTATACAATAGGATCGGACTGTAGATCCTGGGCGTTTGTGGTATCAGAGCCATACAGTAGAACTGTTCAAACAGTGGAACTGTGTAAACAGTTAAATTGGAAAAAACAGTAATACTGTTCTTAAATAGTAAACTGTAAGAGATAACAGTTACAGCTTTACTAAAGAAACCAAAGTAAATTTACATCCAAGAAAGTTGGTCCGAGAGTTAAGGCAAGAGACGAAAGAAGTCTATTGCAAAGTACTCGCCAAGGCCAGGAGAGCCGCTTAGGGGAACACGCTGGACCCTTGATCGTCCAGATTGTCATTATCCGCAACCTACGGATGGCAAATTTAATTAGGAATCTTACCAGTAAAACTGCAACTTCATCTCAGACATTAAGAGTAAAAAATAAAGAACAGATTATAATAAATGATATTGAAGATCATATTTAGAACTGGAATATTCCCAAGGTACCAATAACAGACATTTATCATAAAGGTTCATTCAAATTCAAGATGGGATATGCCATCAAAACAGTAGAAGAAAGTTTATCTGTTACGCAGAATCAAGAAAACTTTCAACTACTCTCGAAAAAAGTTATCGAAAAACATAAGGAAAATCATTACAAATATTTACACATTGGCCTTATTCAAATAGCCGTGAAACCTTTAACCCGACTTGGGTTAAACACTTCAGTGCTTGTATGCCTAAGAGATACAAGACACTATAATTTCACAGATTCACTCCTACGCATGGTTGAATCCAGCCTGTAGTGGACCAATATATTTTAACTGTTTTCCCAATTTTTCGGTTTCTTTAACTGATCCAAATATTTTAAATATCCTATCAATTAATTTCAAAACTCATGGTTTTAATATGATACAAGGTTCTCAAAACCTAGCTATAGTATATAGAATTTATTATAAGGTAATGAATACCCTTTGTCCTAATATTATGAGAATGAATCAAAAAGACCAAACCATATTATTTCAAACAAATATGAAAAAATCTCATACAATTGTTCCTAAAACAATTAAATGGTCAGAAATAGTCTTACCACAATCTTGGGCATTGCAACAAGCAAATCAGCCTCAAGAAGTACCAAAAAATAATATTCCAAAGCAAATAATAGAACATCCAGATGGTAATATTGAAATAAAATTTCAACAATTAACAGTACAGGATGATATAAATATTAGTCGAAAAAGACTTAAAAAACCATTAATTCCTAATAGAAAATCATGTTCTACCACTCCTGATGTTGTTATACTACCTCCTCCTTCTCAATCCTCTTCTTCATCAATACCATATTCAGACTTACAATTCCACGGAATAAGACGAACAACTGATCACATAGTTATTCCTACCTATACTCTTGAATCAAGTATAGCAAATACTCCTGAACCAAGTATAGATGAATTTCAAATATTAACATTACAAATAGAAAAAGACATAGAAGAAAATATCAATATAAATGATACATATTCTGATGAATATATAGCAGCATACTTAGCCGCTAAACTTGAAAGAAAAAGGAAGAAAATCAATATTAAATATCTTAAACAAGATTATCTTTCTAAAGAAAATAAACATATTAGGAAATGGTATCTAGAAACATTTCAACCTAGATTAATAGAATTAATGCATAAAAAATATAATAAATTTCTCAAAAAAGAAAGAGAAACAAAAGGATTTTTTATATGGTTAAGAGAAATATGTGATCAATATAATATTACTATTCCCTCATTTGATAATCTTCAAACATTAGAGGAAAAAACCTATATCAGTACGGATGGTACTACCACTGCTAGTACACACCTTCCTGAAAAAAGCATAATACTCAAAGGAGTAGCCCCATCAAATAAGGATGAACCTCCACAATCAATGTATGATATAATTGCTACTCCATATAAGGTCTTACCTAAAGAACTTGGTAAGAAACAGGAATTATATATATATATATATATATATATGGGTTTTGTTAGTTTACACCACTTGTGGTGTAAACCCTTAAAGTGTTCAATATTTTTAAACATTTAGATACCCTTATTCTATAGTATAGTAACATTTTGTTTAAGGGTATTTTAAGTAATTAGTCAAAGGTAAACTAGAAATTTTTAATAGAAACAAAATCATTTATTAACATTAGTGGACAATAACATCACTGATATGGTGTGTGACATCACCCACAAGATGCATTAATTGTTTTTAACTACTAATAGAATGCCACAATTTTTTTATAAGAATATCCATTATACCTTTCTAAATGACCAAAAATGCTTCTACTTGAAAAATTGTGTACTACAATTCAAGGGTATTGTAGTGTCCAAAAATGTTGAATACTTTAAGGGTTTGCACCACCAAGTGGTGTAGCCTAACAAAACCCTATATATATATATATATATATATATATATATATATATATATATATATATATATATATATATATATATATATATATATATAGTGTCATTTGTTTATGTTAGTAGTTTTGGTTTGAAAAATACTTTAGTATATTTCAAAACAACAATATAGTTTTATAATTTTTTCTTAAATTGTTTTGTATAGAGAGAAAGATGTAGGTTTGAGTCATACCTTGAAGAGGTGAGAGTTTATTGAGTTGTATTTAAGAGCACGCATTCACATGCAATATACTCTTAGTAGAAAGGTGAGAGAGATGGTGCATATGTAGAGCACGCGAAACGTGTGCTGCGCATGCACGTGTGCGTGTGCGTGTGCGTGTGCGTGTGAGACAACATGGGCACAAGGGTGCTTGATGGCGCACTGTCATTCTTATGCACATCAAATACTATATTGAAGGGGGGGTAAATATCATTTAGAGATAGCGCTGAGTTCGAGCTTCCAATTTTTGAAATCATACCATTTTCTACCCCCATTTCATGCAAACAAACTCCAACAATTTGACCTAAATTTTAAAATATACACTCTTTTTATTCTAATGAACAATCACAAAAATGAAAATTTTGAAAACATAACTTTGGACAGTGTTTTTTAGCTCAATTAACATAAGCTATCCTTTTTGGTGAGATGCTTAGATCTAAGCCTTAGAAGGACCAATTTTCTTTCTAAAATTTTTAGATAACGTTATTATTGTTAGATTAAAAATATAAAAAAAATTGATTTTAAATTCATAAAGGCCTAGATTTTGAAATTCAGCAAATTGATGGTCTAGATTCATTGTTTGAGAAGACTCCTTTTGATCATATATAGGATAAAAACTTTTTTTTTTCTTAAGATTGATTATTGAGATGAAGAGAGTATGTGTGTAAAATTTTGGGTCATACAAATACCACAACCATAGTTTTCTAGAAGTATGATTTCATTATATTATAATGACATGTATTATAATGACATGGTGACATGATATCATTTATATATATATATATATATATATATATATATATGAAGATACTACAAAATGCCTATTAACGAAAATGAACAGTGATTTCAACTACCCTCATCCCTATCCAAACTTCATCCAATGATCATAGTTGTCCGATAGTGTTTCCATTTTCATATTGTTTTTCTAATTGAAATGATTTGAAATTTGGAATGCGTGTACTTTTTAGTGAGGCGCACCTAATAAAAATATGAAAAAAATAATTTGTAAAATATAAATTGATAAAAATACCCCCATAAAATTTTGGAGATATTTTGGTCAATTTATATTTTACGAATTATTTTTTTATATATTTTTATTAGGTACGCTTTACTAAGATGTACATAAGTTCCAAATTTCAACTAATTTGGATTTGTAGAAAAAAATTTAAAATTGAAATACTACCAGACAACAGTGACCATGCGATGAAGTTTGGATGGTGATTAGGGTAGGCAAAATCACTGTTCATTTTTCGCCTATGGGTATTGGGAAGATTTTTCTATATATAGGAACCCACTAGTTTATATGAACATATGAGCCTAATGGCCCATATTGAATTTGGGCCGATCTGACAATCACGAATGTGTGGTAGTGTTTGAATTTTATTTTTTATTTTAAATCCAAATCACTTAAAATCTTAGGCGTTTTTTCATCAAAAATAGGTGAATTTTTGAAAAATATCAAAAATATATTTGACATGAAATAAATTGACCAAAATACCCTCGAAAAATTTTGGGGGGTGTTTTGGTCATTTTATTTTCACAAATAATTTTTTTATATTTTTATTAGGTGCGCATTGATGAAAAAAACACACACCTAAAATTTCAAGCACTATCAGACATCGGTGATCGTCATATCGGCCCATATTCAATCTGGGCCATTGAGCTAATACGAGCTAGTGGGCTAACCGCAGTTTTTTCCATATATATATATATATATATATATATATATATATATATGGAAAAGTTTTTATACTTCCCCTACAACATAAAAGAACTATCCTCCCCCTATTATCTAGTCGTCCAATTTTGATCAAGAGAGTCACTCACCGTTTGATCTTAGATCCGACATCTCAAAGTAATTTATTTTTAGTTTTTTTTATACAAATTGTATGAATATGGAATTTAGTATGTGCCATCTTCTCATTAGGGCGCAACTATAAAAAATATTAAAAATAATTTTTTGATAAAATATAATGATCAAAATACCCCTTGAAACTTTCAAGGGTATTTTGGATATTTTATTTTATTGGAAATAATTTTTTTATATTTTTCGCTAGTACGATATAAATAGAGGATTGGACATCCAAAAATTGGTGTCAAAATAGTTTATAGAAAAAAAATTAAAAATTAAATAGTGTAGAGACGTTACATTGTGATTGGGGCAAACTTAACCTTCTATTCAGAATGGACGGTTGGATAGGGGGAAGTATATAAGTTATGTTGTAGGGGAAACATAGGAATCTTTTCCATATATATATATATATATATATATATATATATATATATGAAAAATGCTTCTGTGAACCAATGGGCTCACAAGAAAAAATGAGCTCAATGGCTCAGATTGAATCTCGGTCGATCTAACGATCACGGATGCCTGATAATGTTTGAATTTTAATTTTTTTTACAAATTAAATTCACTTGAAATTTTAGAATTGTATTGATAAAAAATAGGTGAATATTCGAAAAATATTAAAACAATATTTTACATGAAAACAAATGACCAAAATACCCCCGTAAATTTTTGGGGGTATTTGTTCATTTTTAATTTTGTAGATTATTTTTTTAAAATATTTTTATTAGGTGAGAATTGATGAGAAGAATATTCACCTAAAAGTTTAAGTGATTTAGATTTATAGAAAAAAAAATTAAAATTCAAATACTCTCGACTGTCAGATGGGCCTAGATTCAATCTAAGCAATTGGGCTTATTCTGTGAGCTAGTGGGCTCACCCTAGCATCTTGCATATGGAAAATGCTTTTGTGAACCAATGGGCTCACAAGAAAAAATGGGCCATGTATGAGCAATGATCCAATGCAACAGTTGTATCATAGTATAATGAAACAACACTTCTAGAAAACTATGTTTGTGGTATTTGTATGACCCCAAATTTTACACACACACTCTCTTCATATCAATAATCAATCATCGCAAAAAAAAAAAGTTCAATTTGAACCCTAGATATGGTCAAAATGACTCCCATCCAAAAACGAATCTGGACCATTCATTTTGTGAATTTCAATATCTTGGCCTTTATAAACTCAAAATCATTTTTTTCTCTCTTAACACTGTTCATCTAATGGTAATAAAGCTATCCAAAAAAATTAGAAATGAAAAAATCCTTCTAAGGCCTAAACCTAAGCATCTCACCAAAATGAAGGACCTATGTTAATTAGGCTAAAAAAATCCTTTCTAGGTTATGCTTTCATTTTTATTTTTTTTTTGTAATTGTTCATTAGAATGAAAAGAGTGTATATTTAAAAATTTTGATCAAACAAATAACCATAAGATGGTTTTTTAAGCTTGTTGTATCATATTACTATACAACGGTTGCATGAAATCATTGCCCTATGCATATACATACGTACATACATACGTACATACATACATATTTTTGGTATTATTTGAAGGTATGCTCTAATTTGATTGTTTAGAGCCTCGGCTCTATACAAACCCCACCCTATATATATATATATATATATATATATATATATATATATATATATATATATATATATATATGGAAAACACTACGCAACGCCTATAGGTGAAAATGAACAGTGATTTCGCCCACCCCCATCACCGTCTAAAGTTCATCGCGCGATCACCATTGTCTGATAGTGTTTTATTTTTTATTTTTTTTACAAATCGGAATGACTTGAAATTTGAAGTGTGTATTCATAAAAAATAGGGGAATCTTTGAAAAATATAAAAAAAAATATTTTACATAAAAAAATTGACAAAAATACCCCCAAAAAATTTTAGGGGTATTTTGGTCAATTTATTGAGGATAATTGTTTTTATATTTTTATTAGATGCGTCTCAATAATATGTACATACCCTCCAAATTTCAGGTCATTCCAATTTGTAGAAATAAAAATAAAAAATAAAATACTACCAAACAATTGTGACCACACGATAAAATTTGGACGGTGATGAGGGTCGACGAAATCATTATTGATTTTCACCTATAGGCGTTGGAAAGACTTTTCCATAGAAATATATATATATATATATATATATATATATATATATCTATGGGTGCAGTTTGTATAGAGCTTAGGCTCTAAACAATGAAATTAGAACCTGCCTTCAAATAGTATCAAGAAATGTGGTTTCAATATTGGAAATCTTTGTGACAGCCTTAAAATATATTTTTATATTTATTTATAAAGTTTAAAGCTTCAAAAATAGTGTAGATCGACATATTTATGAAAATTTAAAAATCTTGAAAATTGATGGTCCAAAAATACGTTACAAAATACACTATTTCCAAAACTTGAAATCCATTTTTTTCTTATGTCCATGCTTCTTGATGTCGAGATGATCAATTTGAAGATATTTGGGCATCAAGACAACCTCTTCTAATGAAATTTTTGAGGTAGGCTCAAATTTGATTGTTTAGAGCCTAGGCTCTATATATATATATATATATATATATATATTCTAAACTTCACAACCCTTCAAATAACAAACGTTCAAGATAGAGAGGGTTGTGAAGGGTGGATTTATTAATTTTGTTGTTTATTTTTAAAAAACGTTACTTTTGTGGGGTTTATAAATATTACTACAAGACAAAGGATATTTTTGTCATCTCCATAAAGGGTAAAATTAAAATTTTAACTAAAGGACAAATGCAATTTACAAATAAAGTTTCGGGATACTGGCTTCCAAAATGTCTTTGTACTTTTTTGAAAATTTCAATTTGCCCTTGCTTGATGGTAAAGTTACCTATTTAAATAATTTTTTAATAAAAAAATAATGATTGTTTTGACAAATACACCCATCACAACTCCTTCTAACCTTTTTAAATTTGAAATTTAGGTTTGGAAGGATTTCAAAAAGAGAAAATGACTTCCTAAAATACATGAATACTTTATATTCAAAAGTGAATTTTAAACCGATAGTGGCATTTTAGAGGCAAGTTTTTGTAGTATTAAATTCTAAGTTGACCATTAATGTAGCATATCCTAATCAAAACCCATTTAGATTACATCAAAGTAATTTTGTAACGAGATTTCACAGAAAAATATTAGGTTTGGTAATAGTCAAAATCACAATATCTATGTTTTCATTAAAAGATTAAGGGTCTTATCATAAAAAAAAAAAAAAGACTTTCTTGAGTGACCTCTATGTAAAAGTTAAAAAAAGCATAATAATAATCATTTTGAGGGTCACCCCTTTGAAGTTATGGGAATGGATCTCCAAGACGGAGATATAGCTCCAAGAGAGAGAAATATGACCTTCAAGAGAGAGGCAGTATTCCCATAGGATTTGGATTGGTAAGACTTCCACTTCTAGAGAGAGAAAAACTCTCAGTTTCTCTCAAGGTGCTCTTTCCGATAGTGGTGTAGCAGTGGGAAAGAGATTGATCGCCAGTGTTGATTGGCAGGGCAATTAATTTAGAAGGGAAGATCGATAATGGTCTTTTATCGATGTTTGAAGAGAGATATATCTCTTGTCACCTGAAACTGTAATTTTTATTGTGATAGTGGATTTCTAGTTGCCGAGGCTATAGATGTAGCCCTACGAGGTAAACCGTGTAAATCATGTATTGTTGTGGTGTGCTTTTTTATGTTTGATTTATTTCTTACATTCGATTTATAGTTGTTTTCATTTACTTCTCACTTAGCCAATCATGTATAGGATCTTGGATGGGATCCCAGTAATTGGGATTTCCAGTTCCTCAAACTAAGGGTTACTAAGAACCCTATAATTTGTATCAGAGCATAAGATATGTACGGAGCTAAGACTTGAATCAAGAAAAAAATAAATAAATAAGTTATATAGGTACATGCTTCGAGGTGGATAAATATGCAGGCAAAGTGTTTGTAAAAATTCAACAAAGGAGGCAAGTGAGAAGAAATCATGAAATCTATCCAATGCAGGTCAGCAAGATGAACTTGGTGATTTTTCCATCAAGGCGGAGATTGTTAGGTTTGGTGATAGTCAAAATCATCATATCTATGTTTCATTAAAAAATTAAGGGTATTATCGTATAAAGGAAAATGACTTCTTGAGAAGCAAGAAAGTGATCTCTATATAAAAGAGTTAAAGTAAGCATAATACTCATCTTTTTTAGGATCATCACTTTGGGGCTTATGGGAATGGATCTCCAAGATGGAGATATGCCTCCAAGAGAGAGAAACATGGCCTCCGAGAGAGAGGTGGTATTCCCATTGGTTTTGGGTTGGTAAGATGTTTACTTCTAAAGAAAAAAAACTCTCAGTTGCTCTCAAAGTGCTATTTTCGACAGCGATAAGTAGTGGGAAATACGTTGATCGCGGTATTGATTGGTGAGGAGAGCGGGTTCAAAAGGGAAGATCGGTGATAGTCTTTTACCAATGTTTAGAGATAGGTATATCTCTTGTAGCCCTACATAGTGAACCACGTAAATCGTGTATTGTTGTGATGTGTTTTTTTATTTTTACTTTATGTCTTACATTCGATTTATAATTATTTTCATCTATTTTGGATTTAGCCAATCATGTAGACGATCTTGGGTGAGATTCCGGTATTTGAGATTCTCAATTACGTAAGTTAAAATTTATCGAGAACCTTACAAAAAAGACAAAATATTTGGATTTGCATAGCATAGATCCACATAGTATCGTTATCTCTTAAATCGACACGCATGTCTATATTACATAGCTAGGATGTTGTTGATATTCACTCAGAAAATAGTTGATATTCATTCAAGAAATAAACAAATGCAATCAACCACTTGCCTTTCCTTTCCTCGAACTTTAATCTATCAAAAAAGGTAGGTTTAATGTTGAAAAACCTTTTGATTGATAACATCGAGATGTATGACCATGAAAAGTAAAAAGATTTTAAGTCTAACAAAGAGTGTATTTTATAATATATTATCTACACCGTCTATTTATAAGATTTTCATGGGTTTATAGATCTACATGATTTTAACTAATTTTAAAATTTAAAATTTTATAATTAAATATAAAAATAAACTTTAAGATAATTCTAAAAACATTTTACATCAAAAGCATATACCATGCACATTACCTCTACAACTTCGGATGCATCCATATGCGTATTGCACCCAATGCATAATTTACCTTGGCTCAATCTTTTCCTCTCCCCCGTATATGCACCACCTCTCTCTCTCTCTACACCATATGCAACCTCCTCTTTCTCTCTCTCCATCTATCAATCAAATCAATCTTTCTTATCAATGAGAATCGTATAAGAATTAAACTCTTTGGTGTTTGAGTTCTCAATTCACGCCACCACCACCCAACCCATCTGCATTCAAGGCCAAGCATGGTTGTGGGTCCCACATCACAATACAACCTTTCTTCCTAGCACACTCAACATGCCAAAAGATATGCTATTCTTTCGGGAAGTAATACCGTCTATTTATTCCCGCACTTGCACTCAAATCTAGAATTAGTTTTAGGATCCCCAATTTTAGGTATACAATTTCTTTAACACAAAGAAAAAGGACATCCAAGTTTTAGAGGGTGAAATTTAGGTATTAGAAAAATCATATTTTAAATTTTTTTTTTTTTTTTTTGACAATTACTATCCGGTGATTCTTAATTGGTTACGAAGATTTCATATTAAATAAAAGTCTTCCCTGATAAGTCAAATGACCGAGGGAGTAGAAATAAACTATTCTCCCAAGGGAGCATAGTATACATGCTCAATTATTATTCAAAACTCAGAAGTATAAAAATGCGGCTTGTGATGGGCACCCACAAAAATGGACTTTATGCGCTCCTTTGGTGACTTGGGACTCTCCAATTACGAGAAAAAGACACCCATTTCTTACTTTACTTTTATCGAACGACCCACTTGTAACAATGCACATAGAGGCCATAAGGGGGCCCCCTTTTTAGCTTTTATTATGTTGCTTCCTTATTTAATCCAAGGTCTATTATCAAGCCTTAATTTTTCATGGGGTAATTGATGAAAGTAATTCCTTATTAGGTTTGTTTGGTAACATGTATATGGAAATCTCTATGGAAACTGGAATATGTAAATTAGGAACATGGGAAATGTTCTTTCTTGTATAATAACTTGTTTGGATCCCTGTTGATTCCAATTTCTTTCTTTCTTTTTTTTTTATGAAAATGTACAAATACCCCCCTCATAATGCTGGCTAAGAAAATCTCTAGAAACTCTGATTCTGAGTCTGAAGGACCGCATTAACTTTAGTGAGCCATATTGAATCTAGACCGGTTAGAATTATCCTAATAGTATCCAAAACCTATCCTAATACCTCCAAACAGTCACTTTAGACATCCATGAGCCTTATGAACCTAGAAAACTGACCCAAACATTAATCTAACACTCGAAAAGCTATAATCGAGACCCCGAAGTCCTAGCTTTATTGACCCTTCAAAAGTAACTCAAATTTTACCTAATTTGGTTCCAAATTATAGAATAAGTCGCAAGCTTTCAAAGGCCCAAGAATCACATATATTAAGCTTACAGTTAGAAAGTTATGGCATGTGGAAAATTGTTCAAGGAAATGATGTTTCAGTCCACTGCACGACCCGACACATTTTGTGTGAGGGCTACACAACATGAGGATCGTCGGGCCGCAAGACAGGTTGCCTGTCTCACAGGCCGATGGACATAGAGCGGTTTGGGATCCTAAATCCTCTTTTGATTACGATTTCTAGGTCATTTTTAATTTAGTATATTCAAGAAAAAATCTAAATTAATTCTTAATCAAATTAGAACTAGGAGATTAAACTCTAGTCTAATCGTATAAATACCCCCTCAAATTCCTTAGAAAAATATCCAAAAATAATCCCAAAATCCTTAGGAAAATCCCTAAAAATATTAAAAAATTCTTAGAATATTCTAGAAATTAGAAAAAGATCCTAAAAATGAGGAAAAAAAACCTAGGAAATTAATCAAAAAATCCCTAGGAAAATAGAAAAAATCCTAAAAAACCTACAAAATTAGGAAAAATATCAAGAAAATTATGAAAAATCCCTAGAAAACCTCAGGCTAGAGACCCTAAATATAGATCCTCTCCAAATTTCTCTACAAATCAAAACCCTAGGAACAAGTTCTCCTTGATCCAAATCAAAACCTTAGAGCCATTCTTCAAGAAAGCAAGAGAAAGCATTTAAAGGTGTAAATTAACCGGCAGTGCTGATACAAGCCCCAACTTCAAATTTATTAATATTTATTTATTTATATTATTTTTTATTCTTATTTTATGGTTATTTTTTATTTCTTTTATTTAGTTAGAATTTAAGCTTTTTTAGGCCTAGTAAATGGATTCTGGAGCTGGCACTACTAGTAGGTTTAGCCAAAAAACACTTGAAATCCACTGAAAATGACCCTAGAATCCGATCTGGGGCCTTATGGATAGCATAACTAGAACAGAGTCACGCGACACGACTTGATTCAAGTCGCGCATAACCGTCATGAGTCGAACAGAGACACACAAGACAACTCGAACCGAGTCACGCTGTAGCAAAAATGTCGAAAAGTTTTTCGCAATCCCGTTTTGTACCTTGTTTCGCCTCCATGTGATTTCTAAGTTTTCTATTTCCGGTTTCCGATCTAAAATTCCATAAAAATTAAAAAATAATAATAAATAAAAAAATAAAAAAAGATATGACCTAGGGTTAGATTAGGCTTTCTTTGGCTTATCTAGGTTAGATTTAATTTTCAATCTTATCTACTTAGTTTAGAATTCTTGATTTCAAAATCCTTATCTTTTTGTTCTATTTCTATCTTTTACATTAGCTGTCCGCTTGATCACACCACTTGCGCACACCACTAGAGTGTTGATTTTACACACATTTACCACACACGTTCAAACGTATCCAACAAAGTTTTCAAAGTTTCTAAAACCCCCTATACCGACACTAAGTCGTGTGGGCACCTAGTTTTCAAATTTGTTGGCTAGCTTCTACATAGTCATAACTAAGTGCTTGGGTAGGTTAGTAGAGGAAGACAAATACTGATAAGAATATTTGTGTTCAAGAATGTATTAGTTCAAGAAAAGCTGAATGAGCCTGGGGTTATATAAAAAATGGATTTGAGAAAAGCATATGATACGGTAGATTGGGAGATGCTAAACAAAATTTTAAAGGTGCCCATTTCTGGGTTCTAATTAATGGCAAGCCGAGAGGTTTTTCAAAGCTACTAGGTGGTATAGACAAGGTGTTTTTTCCCATTATTCTTTACCTTTATAGCAGAAACATGCAGTTTAATGTTGAAGGTTGTGGAGGATGAAGGTATGCTTAATGGGTTTAAGGTGAATAGATGGCACACCATGGTGTACCATCTGTAATATGCAAATCACATCCTTATATTTTGTATTGCAAGAGAAAAGAATGTGCTGGTACTGAAACGGTTCCTCAAATGCTTTAAAATAGTAACAACCCTCAGAGTTAATGTTGAAAAGACAAGCTTAATTGGTGTGGCATGTGGGGATGAGGAGGTGCAGAGGTAAGAGGGTATGCTAGTTTGTGGAGTCGATGGGTTTCCTATGAAGTATATAGGATTACGACTTACTGATACAAGACTGACTAGATCTCTATAGGATTTGACAGTACAAAGAAAACAATATAAATTGGATATGTGGAAGTCAAAATTTTATAGCTGGGGGGAGGTTAACTTTGGTTCAATTTACCAAATACATTTTTTGTCATTATGTAAAATGTCAAATATGGCATTGAAGCAACTAGAAGGTTTAATGAGAAAGATCTTGTGAGGAAGTAATGAGGGGTTGTCTGGTGGCTTGGTGTAACGTGTAAAACCCTGTTAAAGATGGTGGGATGGTGGTGAAAAGGTTAAGGTGATCAACAACACACTTCTAATCAAATGGCAGTGGAGATCTGCAAATGAAGACACTCAGTTATGAAGGGTTTTTCTTAGTGAGAGAATGGTATAGATATAGATAATAGGTTGTAGCGAAAGAAGTAAGAATGTGGAAGGAATTGTAGCGTGTCGAGAGATTTTCACGAGAAACATGAGAATACTAGTGGGTGATGGAGGAAAAGGCTAGATTTGGCAGCAGAAGTGGATAGGAGATCAACCTCTTATAATTCAATTTCCCGAGTTATTTAGAAAAGTAACCTCTAAAAGCTTAAAGATTAAAGAGATGATGAATGGAAGTGATGAAAATACGATTCGGGATATTCAATGACAATGAGGTTAACATTTGGTAAAATCTTATGTTAGTGCCTTTAGGACTAACAATGAGGTGTGCATGTGTCGCTGTCCATGTGTGTCATGGCACACTCTATATATGCCTAGAAAGTAATAATGTACTAATATTGAAAAGAAAAATAAGAGAAAAAGCTATCCCTTATAGTTTTGCATATTTAGATTGGAAATCTTAAATTTCTAACTCTTTTGTAATTGAATAGCATATCTTTCTAAACCATTTTGTAATAAAAAATCTCTAATCTTTATCACCCTAAACATAGTAAAACTTAGTAGGCTAGCTACCACAATCTTTGTCATTTATTCGAATGAAAGCTACATATTATACCCTCAATTTTGATTTTTATTACATAGAAAAAAATATCAAATTATTTTAGAACAAAATTTTTAAATATTTTCCACTCATAAATAATGGTTTTAAAAATTATTTTCTATAATTCATAAATTATTTCATCATCATCATTTTAGCCTTTTTCCAATTAATTGAGGTCGATTACATGAATACTGGTTCTTCATTCTGCTCTATTAAAGGTCATATCCTCAGTGAGGTCATAAGTCCCCAACCACGTCCTTTTCGAACTACTCCCAACCATGTTCTTTTGGGCCTACCCCTTGCCCTTTTCAGTCTTTCCACTTGAACTAATTTTCACCTCCTAACAGGTATTGTAATTGGTAGGCCCACACATGGCCAACACATAAGTCTACTCTCTCTCATTTTATCACCTATTGGTGCCACATCTAAATTCTCTCGAATAGATACATTATGCATTCTATACTTTCTGGCCGTACCACTCATCCATCTCAACATACTCATCTCCGCTACACTAATTCTATGAGTATATTGTTTTATCTGCCGAACATTCCGCCCTATAGAGTAAAGCTAATTTCACCGTTGTCTTATATAACTAGCCCTTCAGCCTCATTGGTATGCAGCGATCATATAAAATTCTAGTTGCACATCTCCACTTCGTCACCCAACTCTAATTCTATGTACGACATCTTCCTCGATTTCTCTATTTTGCTAGTTTATCGACCCAAGATATCGAAAGAGCGATCTTTTTTGTACTTTTTGGCCTCTACTCCTATTATTAATAAATTTGTGCTCCATATACTCTGTCTTAGTTCGACTAATTTTAAAACCTTTGGATTCTAGCGTATCCCTTCAAAGTTTAACTTTGCGTTGATGGCGATTCGGATCTCATCGATCAAATTATCATCTGCGAACAACATGCACAACGGTACCTCATCTTGTAGGTGCTTAGTGAAGTCATCCGAAACTAAGACAAAAGGGTACGGGTTCAATGCTGACCCTTAATGTAGACATATTGTGACTGAAAACTCACTCGTCTCTCCACTAGTTGTTCGTACACCATTCATAAATTATTTACATTTGTGAAATTTGAGAAATATTTTTATTGAAGATAGGAAAATACAATATCAATATAAAATTATAAATTTAATGGGGTTTGCATTTTGATTTAAAATTTAGATTTTTGGATTTTGAATCATTTTAACTTATACAGGAAGAAGTTAATTTAGGATAACAATAATAATGCCCAAGTTAAATGCGATCTTTGTAATTGGAACAATTATTAAAAATTAAAATAATAATTTTATAATTCCACTTATGTGGTGATAATATAATTAATTATAAATAGTTAATAAGATTCATAGTGTAATATTTTATGAAAAAGTATAGAATAAGAACATTTATCTTTGATACAAGATGGTCACATTAATTTTGACTATTGCATGTTAAATTAGGTGGGTACAATTATTCCATTGATCAAGCTCAAACTTCAAAAAAAAAATTCTTGAACTTTGTGATACATCCAAACTATCAAATTTCTCAACAAATGGTTGTAAGGAATTGTGACCACCTTGTATCAAAAGTAAATGGTCTCAATGTATACAATCCCATATTTTATTGACAATAGTACTTTTAATTGTGAATCAACAACTGTGACCACAGTTCCCATTGTGTAGAATCCCATATTTTATCCCATTGTGTAGAATCCCATATTTTATTGACAAGACTACTTGTACTTGTGAATCAACAACTGTGACCACAGATCTCTCCCTCAACTTTCCCTACTTCTTCATAATATTTACGTGCACGCAACATGGGGATTGGTGATTCAGGTGATGGCGAGAGCGAGGAAGTTGGTGGCTTGATGCCTGCAGTTTCAGTATGGTATGACCTATTAGGTGGTCTACTCCTGGAAGCTCATTTCCCTATGGTAGGTTCATTCTCCTCTCTCTCGAATGATATTTTTGGTCTTAATGACTAGGGAAAAAAAGGATGGGTCTATCATTTGCTCCAAAGGTTAAAGTCTTGGGAGATAACAAGACTGTTTTCCTACTCGTGGTAAAGGAGATGCCAGTAAGGCTTTGGAAAATAGGTTTGTTAGAATTCGGGATAAGCTTTTATCCTTAGATCTATGGAATGCCTGTCAATGTAATCCATTGACCGTTATTGGCATCCATCTTTAAGATGGATGCTTTAAACTTTTTGGACCACATACGTAGAAATGCGATCCAGCCCTCATGAAACAATTTTCCTTTGTCTGACAGCTATATGCATAATTTCAACATTAAATAAAAAATTATATACAATGAGACCATTTGCTTTTGGTGCGAGGACGTCACAATTTCTTGCAACCATCTGATGTGAAATCTAATAGCTTGGATGTGTCACAAAGTTCGAAAAAAATTCCCAAAAAAACATTTGGACCGTTATTGGCATCCATCTTTAAAATGGATGCTTTAAACTTTTTGGACCACATATGTAGAAATGCGATTCAGCCCTCATGAAACAATTTTCCTTTGTCTGACAGCTATACGCATAATTTCAACATTAAATAAAGAATTATATACAATGAGACCATTTACTTTTGGTGCGAGGACGTTACAATTACTTGCAACCATCTGATGTGAAATCTAATAGCTTAGATGTGTCACAAAGTTCGAAAAAAATTCTTTTGAACTTTGAGCTTGATCAATGAAAAAAATACAGTGACCTAATTTTACATCCAATGATCAAGATTAAGTATGACCACCTTGTATCAAAAGTAAATAGTCTCATTATATACTTTCCCTTAAATAAATATATCTAAAACCCTTTTTTTTATTATTATTCGTATAATGTTGAAATTTTATCTTCATTGGACAGGCAACAACATGTCATCAACAAAAAATGTCGTGGATGGTTAAATAGACCTACTCATTCCATATTCTCAAAAAACTGTTCACCAAATAGATTACAAACATAAGAAAATGATCACACTTGTTTTCAGAAAGCCCTATTTCCTATGAAAGTATTTTCACTCAGAACCAAATGTAGACATCCCTTGTCCATAAGGGAGGTCCATGAGGGAGGTGAAGGGAGTGTAGGAAACCACGACTTGGGCATGGTTCCCGTTGCCTGAGCAACTGGGACTGGATAAGGCAAGTACCAACCAGGCTAAAAATCGTTAAAAAGCAATAAAAAAATTCTCAAAATATAAAAATATGTTTGAAATAAAATTATACAAATCACATCTAAAGGAGGTTAAAAAAGTAGTGAAAAAATAGATTTTCAAAAATCAATTTGTAACTGAGAATATTTTAAAAATAATTCAAAAAAAAGGAAAAAAAATGTTAAAAAGAGCATTCATGGCCAAAATACTTTCCCATCTTTATCAAGATGACAGAAAACATAATAATAATAATAATAAAACATTACAAATAAATTTTTTATTTTTAACAATTTTTTTATTTATTATTTTCTTTTTAAAATCCTAAGCGGGTTGACTCGGCACATGCCCGAGTGCATGCAGAGAGAAAGAGAGAGCACTCAAAAAAGCATGTTCTTTATTCATTTCAGCACTATACATAAGCCAGAGATCATTTACTAAAAAGCTTTTAGTTCACCTCAGCCCTAGACGGGAGAGGGGGAGAGGGACCACTCAATAAAACATGTTATTATTCACCTCAGCACTATACATGAGACGGATAATTTACTCAAAAACCTTAGTTCACCTCAGCCCTTTGTCATGATTGAATGGGAGAGAAGATTTACTTAAAAAACCTGTGGTTCACCTCAGCCCTATACATATGCAACTCATCATGAGCAGTTAATCTAAGCTCACTCTCACAGGACACAAAGAAAACATCACCCTTAACCAAATCTTCAGTCACAGCATCCAATTCTACCAGACCCTTTCCAGAGAGAACAATAAGAATCGCAGGGCCCAGGCTTGCTGGAAGAACCACTTGTGCACCCAAAGGAATAATGCATCGGTCCACTTCAAACTCGTCGAACGGTGGCGAGTATCTCATAGTGTACGGATCCAAAGGAATGCCGCTTAATATTTCAGGCAAACCCTGCATTGAGGAAAAGAAAAGGAGAACCATGTTAAATGCAACAAGACATGAGAAAGAAATAAAATCTCTTCAAACAATGACTCCACATACAAAATTCATATCAAATACTCTCTCTCTCTCATTCACACTTGACAATGTAGCTATGTATCACTTCTGGGTCGTGGAAGAGCTCCAATTGGGTATGTGAGAAACGTATAAGCACGGGTAGATGATAAAGGATTTTCGAGTTTGGCAAAACTGAATGTAGAACTCGCAAAAATAGAGTTTTCCCCAAACAATCTAAACACTTGAACCTTGAAACAATGTTCTCATCTTGGAGGGGTCATGTTACGAGCATGTCTCCCCTCTTTGCTTGTCGAAATATCCTCTCATCCAATGGTTTAAAAAAAGGATCGGTGACCCGGATTGGGCTTCCAAAAAACCGATCCAAATAGGCGAATCGACAATCCGGATCGAGAATCGGGTGAATCGGTTAGAATAAAGTTTAAAAAAAATTCGAAAAAATTATTAAAATTCATTATAAATATTGTTTTTTAGGAATTCAATAAGAAATGAGGGTACTCCATTAAGAATTTTCATGTTTTTGAATGAATATGCGAATATTGATATGTTCTTTCCCTGCATGAACCGCCATTCAGCATTTAATTTACATCACACAAAAGGATAAACATAAAATTATCATGGAATAAGTATATCAACATACATGGACTACAATAAAGCATAAAATTAGTAACATATGATCTAAAAATAAAATGATAGACGATGTTATTATTCTTCTTGGTCACGCTGGTGCCATTGATTGAATTCGTTTAACAATTCATTGATTCGATCTAAAAACGAATCATCGATATTAGCAGGCGTCTGACTATTCCCAAATCCCTGAGTGTTAGTGTTTTGTTGTGTTCCCAATCTAAAATCCCCGAAGATTGTCCATCTTTCATGCTCACCTGCACTGTCGTGCTCATCCCTACACTGTTGCTGTTGGGACTCGATATGTGAATAATATGGCTGGGATAGGGTGGCCTCAGAATCATCATCTCTCTCATTTTCTCTTTGAATAATATAGATTAAAAAAAAAAATAACAAATTTTCAAAAAAATCGACCATGGATTAAAAAAAAAAAATCACAAATTTTCAAAAAATTCTATCATGGATTACAAAAAAAAAATCGATCATGGATTAAAAAAAAAATCGATCATGAATTAAAAAAAAAAAATCACAAATTTTCAAAAAATTCTATCATGGATTACAAAAAAAAATTCAATCATGGATTAAAAAAAAAAAATCACAAATTTTCAAAAAATTCAATCATGGATTACAAAAAATTCGATCATGGATTACATAAAATTCGATCATGAATTACATAAAATTCGATCATGGATTACAAAAAAAAACAAAAAATTCAATCGTGGATTACAAAAAAACAAAAAAACAATTCGATCATGGATTACAAAAAATTCAATCATGGATTACAAAAAACTCTATCATGGGTTACAAAAAAAACAAAAAACAAAAAATCCGATCATGGATTACAAAAAAAAAAACAAACATTTCGATCATGGATTACAAAAAAAAAAAAAACATTTCGATCATGTATTACAAAACATTCGATCGTGGATAACAAAAAATTCTATCATGGGTTACAAAAATAAAAAAATAAATAAAAATTCGATCATGGATTACAAGAAAAAAAAACAAACATTTCGATCATGGATTACAAAAAATTCGATCATGGATTACAAAAAATTCTATCATGGGTTACAAAAAAAAAAAAAAACAAAAAATTTGATCATGGATTACAAAAAAAAAAAAAAAACCATTCGATCATGGATTACAAAAAAATCGATCAAGTAATACAAAAAAATCTATCATGGATTACCACAAAAAAAAAAAAAAAAAAAATCCGTACAGGACTCGCCGATTCACTGTACGGACTCGCGATTCCGTACAGTGAATCGGCGAGTCACTATACATAATCATCCGTTTCTCTCTAGAACCGGACGATTCCCGTTTTTTTCGCCGATTCGATCCGTCCATGACGATTCCCGAATCGAACCGGATGAGTCCGATTCGACTCGGCGTTTTTTTAGACGCTGCTCTCATCAATTATAGCACAAACTACTAAACATTCACCAGTTTGGGTTCAAGGTCGTAGCTCAACAGACTTGCGATTGTATGCTTAAGGAAACACAACACTACCCCTTGGTCTATTTGAATCTGTAGTTCAAAGATTCTAAGAAATCTCTCTCTGTCTATCCCTCCCTCCCTCCTTTCCTACCTCCCTCTCTCACAACTCTTCCAGGTTCTAAATAACTGAGGTGAAAGCACAAATCCCACACTTACTTTGTTCACAAAACCAAATGCTTTACCAGTTCAAGTATTTGCCAACTTCAATAAAGAGTAAATGTATTTTGTTCTCTATCCCAAAATCTTGAGGCATTTCATCTTCCCTTGAACCTCATGCAAGCACCCAAAGTCGGTTCTCATATATATGCAATATATACAACAATGTAGATTAAATATACCATGATGAGTGCCCCAGTAGGCCCTACTATTTTTAATCTCCATTGCCCATCATCAGGAACGGACAATTACTCTAGATTATGGTAAATATTTCCCAAATCAGTAAAGAAACAAAAAAAAAGCATAGAAAACGCACCCTTTTGTAAGTCAACATGGAACAGAGGGTTTGAACGTCACGATACTTTGGGGTGAGTCCCGCACGTACAACATTGTCAGAGGTGGCCATGCATTCAATGCACTCCCCATGAATGTAAGCATGGGGCTCATTGGCATCTAGATAGAGGGCTTCCCCAGGCTGAAGTTTCAGGTAGTTCAAGAAAAAGGCCGATATGACCCCGACATCCACAGGGTATTGCTTTTCTAGCCTCAGTACGAGATGTTCTTTTGTTGTTAGCTTCCTTTCCTGGTGCAATTTGGCCACAATGTGAGAGAACTTAGAGGAAAAATTGGGAGTTGTTAAGATTTTAATGTGATAGGTAGGGTGTAAATTGAAAATGAGAGAGAGAGATGCCATTATGAATAAAGTCTCTCTCTAACATTGCACGATGAAACTTTATCTCTCTCATACGCATGTCCCAACCAACTAGGCACACGGACACATAGGGAGGAGTTGCCTCAATGAATGAGCATATTGCTCTTTGATGGATAATAATCTCTCTCTCTCTCTCTCTCTCTCATGCAGACACCAGACGCACACCCCTGGAAGAGTCCTTGGCAAACTCCATTTAAAATCCACATCTGGGACACAACATGCTGACTGCTAATGATGAATCTTCCTCTTTAGCAATACTATCTCCTAATGTTTATCTCTCTCTCCCTCTCTATTTCTCTCTCTCTCTCTCTCTCTCTCTCTCTCTCTCTCTCACACTCACACACACACCTCACACACAAATGCACATAGACCAACATACCTTAACTTCCATCTCTAGACGACTCTTCATCTTTGATACCGCTTCTGAGACCACAACATTGTCTGCTGACATCAGTTTGGTGAAGATTGACTGCAAAGTAGCTTTCACAGTCTCCTCCCCATCCCCTTCTTCTATATTCAAAAGTTGGAGAGCAGCTTCATCACCTACCAGATCAAGGATCTCTGGGACACTACTGAGGACACCCTTCAGCTCCTGATAAAATCAAGCCAATTAAGTAAGCAAAACAAAAGCCACTCAAAATTATGACTAAATAAAAATATATATAAAACCTGCGCGTAAAAATTTGGCCATTTGTTCTATTAAGATAACCATGAATGTAATTGTTTTATTATTAAAAAAACCTTCAGCTTATCGACAGCAGTCTGGTCAACGGTTCTTCCATTATATCCCTTCAAGATTAGTTCACTTAGCAACATATTTCCTATCATTATCATGGCAGAATGCAGCTCTTTCATGCATTCCTCATGTTCCTTTGATTTACAAGGCTCTAAATCTAGAGAACCTCTCCACTCACACAAATTTTAGAGGTATACTCCCTCATAAAAGCTTGTTCAACCATATGTGGCCCAGCTAGGCTCAAAAACTCTTACATCCCACTCAAGAGGATTAGAGATATGGAGATCCTTCCAGAACTATGAGTTTTTGCCTACAGAGATGGTGAGAATGTCTCTCTCCCAACCCCCCCTGGTGTAGAGCTTTTTGCTTGCAGGGTAGAGAGGATAATCTAATGGAGGGTATGTGAGATAGGGCTTTGGTAATGGCTCTCAGTCTGAGCATGTGGACAAAAGTGGTCTGGGGTTTTGCTTGTCACTTTTTAATGGAGGGAATCCCATGTTATTACATTGGACCATGGGATGGGTTTTGAGAAGAGTTTCGGCTAGAGATAGGCAATCATGATGGAAGGGTTTCTGAGGGCTTGTTGGTATAGCTGTGGAAGTTGGTTGAATATCTTTTTTGATGGTTTCCTTGGATGAGGCATAAGAGTCTGCAAGTTATGGAATAGACATTGGGAAGAGGTGGCATAAGGGCATATGGCTATCCAGGGACTGATGGGCTGGGTCACTGTGGAGCTGCTTCATTATAAGACATTCACACTGCTCATAACCTGGCCCAAGAACCCTAGTTACATGAGCACCATTACCTCACTACCTACATTAGTTTCTTGATTTCAATAGGATGACAACGTTGTTTTTGTTATCAATACTCAAAAAACTGAAATGGTTTTTTATGCATATTGCTAACTGTAGAGAGTATATATTTTTTAATATGTAGTTCTAAGGACCCATGTGGGATTTTCTCTTTCTTCAGTATTTTTGTCGCATTCTTAAGGACTGGTTAGTACTATTGAAAATTTTGTAGAACAAAGTTGTTCTTTGTAACTTATTATGCGGATAGATACATAAAACACAAGCCCTAGGCCCATCTTTTGCCCTCCAATGTGCCACTTTTGCCCCTTCCCTTACACCCTCTCCTCTCTTTCCTTCCTCTTACTGCGAACATGTCCTCTCATTCTTCTCTCTTGCTTTCCCTTCTCTCCTAGAACTCCAAACCAAAACACTTTGCATGCTATTAAAACAAGGTTTGCACTAAACAATACTTCATCATCATCATCCGAGACTTATCCCAACTATTTGGGGTCAGCTACATGAGTCTTGTTATGCCATTTTGCTCTGTCAAAGACCATACCCTTAGTTTGACAATAACTCACCATATCTCTTCTCACTACTTCTATCCATGTCCTCTTGAGCCTTCCCTTTGCCTTTTAGAGCCTTCCACTAAACAGATCGCCCCTCCTAACTTATGTTATTCTACATCGCCACTGCGTATGGCCAGCCCACCCGAGTCTACTTTCCCTCATTACAGTAAATAATACTTGCACCCCTAATTTTCAAAAGTTTGGAAGGATCTTTAGGATTTGCAGCCCTTTTGCAGTGATCAAACACCTCCATGGATCCACCTTTTGCCCGAAATAATCAAGACTATATTTTAGATATTACATATTATACAAGCCTACAATATTATCTTCTGTACAGCTTTTGTTATAATATTTTTTGCTAGGAAGTTATCCACTAAATGGCAGATCAAAGGAATCCATCCTCAGCGGATCCAATGGTCATGCAAATTGCTACTATCAAGGTCCAACGCTCATGGAATATCCAAATGCCCTGATCCTTCAAACTCTAAGTATGAAGAGTGGATGTTATTGGATTCACTTTTTTTGGGATGGATTCTCACTTCTATAGATGATATTGTTTAACATGGATTTATTTCCTTGATTCGGCCCAAGAAATCTAGGAGACCATAAAAGGGCTATTTTCTCAAAAAGACAATATTGCTTGAGTGTACCAGCTTTATAGAGACATAAACTTGAGCCCTCAAGTTGAGCAATCTTTATCACAATATTATGTAGCAGTCAAAAGGCATGTGGAAGAATCTAAATTTTATAGGCCCTCAATGTGTTAGTGTTTGACTGCCATTTTGGAATGGCCAAAGCAAGTTCAGAAGAGGCATATTTTCAAACCCCTATCTGGCCTTAATGACGGTTACGAGATGGTTAGACTCATGTATTATCTGCTGAAAAATTACCGTCGCTGGATGTTGTCTATGCTCTTCTTCAAATAGAAAAAAAATGTACAGATTTAATGAGGGTTAATTTGAAGGTCCCTAATCCAGCATTTGTTGCTTATTTTCAAGTAGAACCTAATCAGGATATAGCCACTAGACCTAAATGTGAACACTGCAATCGATTGGCCCATACAAACGAAAGGTGATGGGCCTCCCACGGGTGGCTAGCACCGCCACCAACAACTCAAGCCAAAAGGTCGCAACCCACCACCTGACAGACTTATCTGATCGCATCTCAGATGAAAAGATCAATCACCTCATTGCACTCCTTCAGAGAAAGGAATCCACTAACCTCTACCAGTACAAGTGTATTTCAAGAGATAGGTAATCATCAGTCTCTCCTTGTGCATCTTCAAATTGAGTTACTAACCCTGGAACAACAAAGCATATCTCTGGTAAGCTCCCTTTATTTTCCCTCACTCAAGAAAACATTGCTGATTTCAAGACGGTTACTCTTGCCGATGGCTCTCTTAGACCTTCTGCGGGTGCATGATCCGTCAACCTCACTCCTACTCTTTAAGTCTTTCATGAGTCCTCCATGTTCCTTCTTTCCCGTGTAACTTGCTACCAGTAAGCAGCATTACTAAAAATTTAAATTGTACAGGAACTTCTTCTCCATCACCCTGTGGATCGGGACAACGATTTAGGCGGGGTACAAGGATAATGGTCCCTACATCTTTGGGAAGGCGCCAATGGATTTGTTATCAGATAATAAAGAGGAAAATTTTGGCCCACCGCTTGTTTAGGGCATCCCTCAAGTCCAGTCCTTAAGAATCACTTGCCTTTTGCTCCTTTTTCAGACCATGTTATTTCCTCATGTGAAGCCTATCAGCTTTAGAAACTTGTTGTTTGCCCTTCATTAGCAATAAAGTTCCCTGGTTCAGAATTGTTCTCTTATTCACTATAATACGTGGGGTCCTGCACCTGTGAAATCTATCACTAGTGCACAATATTTTGTTTCCTTCTTAGATTATCGTTCTCATACAATTTAGGTCTATTACATTAAACCAAAGCAAATGTTTTTAAAATTTTCAAGGTTTTTGATAAAATGTTCATTACTCCATTCAATGCCAAAGTCAAAATCTTTAGAAAATCCAAAATGATGGGAGTGTGTACGATAGCTCCCTAGTACAAAGTCTTGCCACCTGCGGGGGCTGTGCTGTCGACGACCTCCCACCAACTTATTTGGGTCTCGCTCTATGTCTTGGCCTACCAAGACTCAATCAGTGGAGCTCAATAATCGACAAGGTTGATAGTAGGCTAGCTGGTTAGAAAGGGAGATTCCTCTCTCCAGATGGTAGATTGACCCTCATCAAGGCCACGTTAGTAACCCTAACTTCCTCATGTCTCTCTTTTACATGCCTACCTCTGTTCAAGCTAGATTGGAAAATCTTATGAGAGACTGCTTATAGTCGGGTGTGGGCAGCCATAAATTCCATCTCATATCTTGGGCCAAGGAATGCACTCTCAAATCACAAGGGGTCTTGGCATCAGAAATCTTAAAGCCACAAACTTAGCACTGCTCGGCAAATGGTGGAGGCACTTTTCGACCCAGCCTAATCACGTTTGGAGGGAGGTCACATCCAGCAAATATTGTCGTGAAGACCATGCATGGCTACAATCGTGTAGAATTAGCGGATACTTATCAGGCTTTTGGAGGTCCCTTCTACACTATCGTGACCTTTTCTTAGACAAGGTGCACTTTCGCCCAAGAATGGGGGATAGAATCCTCTTTTGGTTAGACACTTGGGTAGGCGCCACCTTGCTGAAGGACCAGTTCCCCTATCTTTACAGAATTGTTGTTGAACCCCTCGCCACGGTAGCAGTTTTGCTAGTTCTGGGCCCTCTAGAACTTGGAACCCCAACTTCAGGAGGCCCCTCACCGATAACGAGATTCATGCTTTCTCGGCTTTGTCATCCACCCTAGCTCAGATTTTAATCCCTCCTTCTGGGGAGGACAAGATCATTTGGACTCCAGACGTTTCAGGGGCCTTCTCAGTAGCTTATTTTTATCGAGCCATCAAACCACCACCCAACTCCTCCACTGCTCCTCCCTCCATTGCAGCCAAAGCATTGTTCCCTGCTATGCCTCCCAAGATCTAATTCTTCAGCTGGGTCACCCTCCACAAACGACCCCGTACTCTTGACCATCGCCAGAGGACAGGACTCTCCCTACCCAATAGATGTGCCATGTGCTTGAAGGCCGAAGAGACAAATGCTCATCTCTTCATTCATTGTGAAGCAGCATCTGCAATGTGGTCACATGTACTCCACCTGTTTAATTGGCATTGGGTTACTCTTCAGTCCATTCCCCAACTTATTTCAACCTGCCTCTACACCCATTGGACTAGCACTGGTTACTTCCTATGGAGAGCATCGATTGCGGCCATTTTGTGGACAATATGGCTCAAAAGGAACAGCCAAATTTTCAAGGGGGAGATGGCCCCTATTCCTACCTTGTTAGACAAATATCCACCCTAGTTTCCTTTAGAACCAAGAACCACAATATTTTCAGAATTTTTTGTTTTGCCAACCTCTTCGACAACTGGCATAACCTCTTGAACCTTAGGGCCCAAAGGATATCTCGCTCTTCTTTGTGGAGGCTGCTTGAAGAAGGGCAAATTAAGCTCAATTTAGATGGTTGCTCCCTTGGCAACCCAGGCCCCTCCAGCATTGGAGGCATCTTTAGAAATTCTGAAGGTTCTATCCTCTTTTCATTCTCTTTACTCATTAGTACATCAGATTCTACCACAGCAGTGGCCTTGGCCTTGCTAGAAGGGCTTCAAAGCTTCGACCCTAGTTGGAACATGGACTTGGTTGCTGAAGGTGACTCTATATACATCATTACTTGGGCTGGCGATGCTGCTCGCTGCCCTTGGAGACTTCATCACATCTTTGAGGAAATATCTCTCATCACAAGTACCTTAAGAGTTACCTGGAGACACACTTTAGGGAAGCTAATGATGCTGCCGACACTCTAGCTATGGAAGGAGCAAGCCTCAACAGTCATTGGGCACAGTAGACAATTTAAGCTTGCACCCCCTCTTTTCTTTTTTGATGTAGTGCATTTTTTTGGGCCCCTAGTGGTTTTTTCTACAGGGCACCGGCGAATCGGGCTTTGTATATACTCTATTTGTACACGCTCTTCTCTGCACTCCTTTTATCTTATTAATATAATAGTCAACTTACTCAAAAAAAGGGTACTCCAGCAAGCATACTAGTGTAATTTCATCTTTCTTCTGCACAGGTTGTTTACAAAGGGGGCAACCTACACATGCGAATGATGTACAGGTTTGCTATAACATCAATTGTCCTTTGGATCCCATAACAAATTCATAGATTTCTCATAGGCTGTGGTTCAAGGATTGTTAAAGAGGTGGCCATGGACATTGGAAGAAAGACACTCTGACCACGCCGGTGGTCATAATGGGGATCAAGATAGTTTTGGCATGACACACGGTATTCTAGCATAGGCAAAATCTATTTCACTACATGGTAAGTGTATCCACAAAGAAGGGTCTATGCCAATGGAGTGCATTTCCCTTTAGTTTTTAAGTGGCATCTCTCAATCCCTTCAAGAGAGTAATGCAATGAGAGAACTATTAAACACTTTTTAATCTGGTGATATTATGTGAGGAAGTAGGCTTATCCTTTCGAGGCCTTTCAGTGAGTCCTACAATGGATAGAGATCTTCTATATGTGAGAGATTTGGATGCAATGGGGAGGGGACATGACAAATATGCCCTTTTATAATGTTTCAGGAGGTCTAGAAGGAAAAACAATTAAAAATTGCAAATGGGATAGTTAATGGTGGTTGGATTGATTCAAGCAAGAGGAAAGATCCTCTGAGAAATTACTGCTTTTCTTCATTGCAAGAGCCACAAAGGAAGAGACATAACTAGAAGGTAACTAAGATGAGATACAGAATCCAAGTCAATGGTCAGAAATGATATTAAAAGCTGCATTTCAATGACATCTTGATAATTAGCAGGAAGTGGTGGGGAGATGAATGGATCCACCAAGTAGAATGCTACACATACCCAACCAAGGTTTGAGGGCAGAGTTGAGGCTGCCTCTGGCTGGGAACACAACTTGAATTAGCCATTGTGCCTATGAAATCATCTATTCCATAAAACCAGTTTGGAAAAACATTGAGCCAAATCATGGTTGACAACAAGTCTATTGCTTCATGATTACATTAAAACCTTCTATATCTAAGGAGGAAATATTCAAAGGGATGATCACAAGGATGGCATAAGGAATTCATTCCCTAGGGAAAAGAATAGGGCAACCAATTTAAAGGAAATTACAACAAGAGAATACTCAGAGCTAGTAGAAGTTCTCTGAGCACAAGAACATGTTTGCATTCTTAGGACGAATGCCAGATAAGTGATGTCATGAGCATTGATCACCATGTTGTCAATCGTTAGCTTATATAGACCCATCAGCAAATAAAATATAACCACAATTAAAATAACACGATTCAAACTTTGAGATTACAAGCATGCAGTGAAAAACAAAACAAAAAAAATCCAAAATAAAAAAACGTTCAGCTTACAACCCCTACCTATTCTGAGATCTGGAACATGTCTGACACCCGGGATTGTGCATATGACTCCATTAAACATCTTGATTCTCACATCTCCAACTCCCACTATTTTACATGAGTAATTATTTCCCATGTAAACAATACCTCCATCACATGGTTGGTATCTATAAAACCAATCCCTATGTGGAGTCATGTGAAATGATGCACCTAAATTAAGTAATCAATACTACAAAACTTCCTCCCTATCCACAAACAAAACTTCTCCATATTCAAAAAACTCAATTTCTTCTACTATATTTCCTTGAGAACCACTTGAACTAGGCTTATCAATTTCTTCTCCTAGATTTCCTTGAGAAGCCTAGTCCAAGTGGTTCTTAAGAAAATTTAGGGGTTTCTTGGTTCCCTTTTAGTGCCTTACAATTTTTCTTCCCATGGCCTAATTTTCAACAACTCCAACACTTCACTTTCTTATGCCCTCTTGATTTGGATCTTCACTAATCTCTTCCTGTAGTTATCTTCGTTGATCTTCCATGTGCTACAAACACATTCTTCGAGGAATCCTGACTAGACTTTCGCCTAGACTCCGCTGTCAGAAGTGTTGAAACAACTTAATCAAATTCAACAGATTCCTCACTACTAAGATTTATGATCAATCCATCTCACGATTCCGGCATAAAACAAAGTAATATAGTTGCTTCATCTTCTTCACCAATTTTTACATCTAGTGACATCAACTTGCTAATGAAGGCACTACATTCATTTAAGCGTTATTGCAAAGATGCACCATCACTCATCTTGCTATTGTAGAGTTTCTGACGAAGAAAAATTTTATTATAAAAAGACTTAACTTTCATAAATATTTTTCAGCCTGTCCCATAAATCTTTTGTGGTAGTTTCTAAGGAGACATTGAATAAAACGGACTCATCAAGCGCCAAAAAAATATCTGCCCTTGCCAATTCATCCTTCTCATCAAATTTCTCATCATCTATCTTTTCAGGTTTATTTTCTTTGCTTTTTAAGCCATTACACAACTATCTGTCAACAACATTGCATGCATCTTTAATTTCCAGGTTGAAAAATCTAAACCGTCAAATTTTGAAATTTCATATCTGGTTGAACTTCCTCCAGCCATCTTCAAAGATTTGCGATCTGCCAAAAACCTTGTGCCCATGAAGGATCTTAAACCCTAAGACTTTGATACCAATTGTAGAGGATAAAAACCAAGGTTTGAGAAAAATAAGGGAAAGAAAAATAATGCAAAAAATTAAAAGAAGAGAGATAGAGATTTACGTGGTTCGGAAAATTGCCTACGTCCACAGGATAACAAAGTTCTCTTTCACTAATCAAAAAAACACAATGCAAGGATGGGAAATACAAGAGATCATAAGCTCTCTCTCTCAAGCCCTAAAACAAGGTCTTTTTCTTTCTAGAACACCCACCCAAGGACTAAAGAGAACTAATCCTTTTCTATCAATTCTTCTTACCCTCGGAATTACGGATAAGGAGCTAAGACAGGAATAGATAGTTAATTACCCGCAGGAAAACTAAGACACATTTGATTTTACTCATGATCATGAAAAGGAAAAGCAAAAGACATTACAAAATGATTAGTATAAGTAGTGATCCCCATGGTCAAATGTGACAAGAGCTCCCCCCGAGGATCCAAAATACCCTTAAGCATCAATCTTTTAAACTTTAATCCTATAGGCCAATACCAAGTATATGAACCTTCATTTGATCTTGAGAGTTGATTTTATAGCACCTAAGAGTTATAACTAGAAGAGCTAAGCACTCAGCATGCGCTAAAAGTGATTGTCATGGAGAATTAGTTTCTTATACCATGCCCAAATCTTGAGGAAGTGGGGCACCACATAACTGTTTTCGTCGTGGATGGTACCAGTTAGCATTTAAGATGCCTGCCCTGACAGCCTTCCCTCAGAGCCTACAATAAGGTGTTATATCTAAGAGACGTTCCTATTCAGTTTTGGTTGTAGGGAACCCTTATTTTGAGAAGATTGGGACCCATTTACATTTAAGTTGGTATCACAACTTAATTCATCATCATCCTCCAAGCTTTATCCAAACTACTTGGTATCAGTTAAACGAATCATGTTCCACCATTCTACTCTATCAAGGGTCAAATCTTCAGTAAAACAATAAGCTAATATAGCTTTACACACTACTTTTATCCATGTCCTTTTGGGTCTTCCCCTTCTCTTTTTAGAGTCTTCCACTCGAACCAAATCACACCTCCTAACCGGTGTTGTATTATGTCTACGATGCACATAGCTAGCACACCTAGGTCTATTTTTCCTCATCTTATCACCTATTACAGTCACACCTAAGTTCCCCTCAAATGTATTCACTTCGAATTCTATCCTTTCTTGTCATGCCATTCATCCATTTCAACATCTTCATCTCAACTACACTCATCTTGTGGGTATGTTGTTCTTGACTGCCTAACATTTTATCCTGCAAAGCATGGTTGGTCTTACAATTGTCCTATAAAACTACCCTTTTAATTCCATTGGTATGTAGGGATCACATAAAAACCCGGATGCACATCTCCATTTCGCACTTTAATTCTATGAGCAACATCTTCCTCATCGCTCCTTTCTCCCAAATTATCAACTCAAGATATCGCAAATAATCACTTTTAGGTATTTCTTGGTCATCAATCTTAACTACTTCCTCATTTACACTCCTATTATTACTAAACTTGTATTTCATAATTCTTCTTTAGTGCGGCTAATTATAAAACATTTAAATTCAAGAGCATCCTCCAAAGTTCTAACTTTGCGTTGGCATCTCCTATAGTCTCATCAATCAAAACTATGTCATCCACAAGCAACATACACCAGAGTACATTATCTGGTAGATGCCTAGTTAACTCATTCATAACCAAGACAAAGAGATATGGGCTCACCGATGACATGATGTAGGCCTATTGTCAATGAAGATTCACTTGTCTCTCCACTAGTTGTCCTCACATTAGTTAGTGTTCCCTCATACATATCTTTCATCATCTTAATATAGAATCTGGAGACTCCTTTCTTTTCTAACACCGACCAAATTAAATATCCAGATATTCTGTCGATTGCTTTCTCTAAATCCATAAAGATCAAGTAGAGGTCTTTTCCCTTCTCCCTTAACTTCTCAATCAGTTGCCTTAGTATGAAAAGGGAACTCAATCGTTAAACTCCCTGGCATCCAACCAAACTGATTTTCTAATACATGCCTTAGTCGTTGCTAAATCACTCTCCCACAGTTTCATAGTATGGCTCACAAGTTTGATCCCTTAATATTTCGTACAATTTTGTATGTTTCCTTTGTTCTTGTCAATAGGTACCATAGTACTTTGTCTCCATCCACTTGACATTTTGTTTGTTCTAAACCCCTTGTTGAACAACTTGGTCAGCCAGCATATGCCAATCTCCCCCCATGCATTTCTAAACCTCTATTAAGATAGCATCTGGTCTTAAAGTGTTTCCTATCTTCATCTTTCTCAAAGCTCTTTTAATTCAAATATCCTAATCTTGCGAATATATCTATGACCTCCGTCCTCATCTATGTCAAAGGTTCCTCCTAGAGCCACATTCCCACAGTGTTCGTCATTTAACAATTTTAAAATAAATTACCTTTCGTTGACATCATTGTCTTCACCAAGACCCTTTGATCCTCACTCTTAATCCGCAATGTACCCTTTCATGTCCTCTACTATCTTTTCTGACATGACCATTTAAGTCCCCTCCTAAAAAATCCTCTCTCCATTTAATATTTCTTGGACCAGTCCATCAATGTCATTTCAAGATTGTCTCTTAATTCTATCCTCTAGTACTACCTGTGGCTCATGAGCACTAATTACATTAATTATCTTCTCCTCTAACACAAGTGTAATTAAGAGGAGAATGTCTCCTACCCTCTTAATATTAACTACTATATCCCATAAATCTTTATATATTATAATGCCTACGTCATTTCTATTAATATCGTTTCTTATATAACAAAGTTTATATCTATCACTTTCTTTAGCTTCCTCCCCTTTCCACGTAGTTTCCTGTGGGCTAGTTAATATACAGCTCTCATCTGTCTCATTGTATCGACTAACTCTATGCTCTTATCTGTTAGAGTTCATACATTCCATGTGGCTAGACGAATCGTATTCTTTTGGATTAGTTTCTTTGTCTGCACTTGTCCAGAATGATATGGGAACCTTTGCCTACTTATCACTACCACAGGCACCATTCCGGCATGTCTCTTCCAAGACACGCCCTAGCTAACCTTTGCTCATTTCCTACTACACCCAAGTGCCATACAACGTGTCAGGTAACAGATCTTAATTAAGATCAAATTAAAAGAGTTGACAATGGGGTGTATGGTATATGAAGGCAACAAGCCAATGACTTCCATTGAAGGGATGGAAGTAACCGTGCCTTAGCTCCCTTGTCGAAGGAACAATAATGGCCAAGTCTTTGCTACTTTGTGAAGGATTAGTCATTTTCACTATCCTAGCTACTTTGTCAGGGAAGTCACTTTGACAAACTATTTTGACTTTTAGCAGTCACGTAACTTTGCAATTGTGAGTATGGGGTAGCCCAATAACCCACTCAATATACTACAATCTACTGCTAGAAATTTAAGTAAGCATTAATTCATATTGCACATTTGGCGATAACTAGCTCAGAACCTGTGTAATACATATGCCTTCAGGCAAGAACTAGCTCTAAGGAGAGATTTCATGCATATAGGTGGTTGAAAATTTAGATCTTTTCATATACATATGTTATATAGAAAACTAGTAGATTAATCAACAATAAGCATATGTTAAAACCTTTCTTAAATTTCATAAGTTATTATTTCTTAAGAACATAAGTTCATAATTAGAAAATAAAAAATAAAGAATATCATAATCCTTAATTTTTATTTTAAAATAAGAATAAAATTTAAAAATCAAAAGTTCGGAATTTATCTTAGTCTATATGTGAAAGGAATCTTCATTTATTAGGATTCTATTTTGTTCGGATAAATAGTTTTCAAATCCTTATTTTGAATTAACATAATTTACTTCTAAATCATAAAAATTCACAACTAAAAATCTAAAAAAAGAAAGAAAAAGGTAGGTATCACATTTATTGCTTTGAGAAAACAGAAAACTAAGAAAATCCAGTAATTGGAAGTTAACCTTATCATGTATGTGCCAGAAAACTAAGGTTAGGAAAAAAAAAATTCAGCTTTATCCTGTGTGCATGGAAACCGTATTCATTAGGACACCATGTGCAAGGACTGAGGAATGATTCTAGCTTTTACGAAGAGAGAGAGAAACCTTAAGGGTTTATATAATTATACAAAATGGACGGTCCTAACTGCCAAGGACTGACACATATAAGGAAAATTAGCACATGCAGTATAGATTATATGGGGATAAAAACTTTCTTTTCAACATATTAAGTATATTAGTTTAGCTTTTCACTAAGCTCATATCCTATATTGACTTCACTCCTGCAATTTCGGCACAAGGGCACAATCTTGCCAGCTTTTTTAGGTGAACTTCACACTTAAACTCAACTTCGAATATGTAGGGAATTTCACATAATTTTCCTCAACTAAACAACTGGATTAGTGAAGAGTAAATCTAAGTTCCATACTCCCACAATATAATCTCAATCAATAAGCAAAACCATCTACCTCGCAATGGATTATATAGTCCCCTTGAGAGCTCATGACAATGGTAGCAATAGGTCCACATGAAAAATTTTGAAACACAAGAAAATGATTTATTTCAAGTAAAACCCAATTTCTCTCCAGCAATAACCAAAGCTTGTGAAATTCTATCATATTAAATCTTAGGTACAACCAAAACAAGAATGTCTGCTTCTCCCATATTTTAACAAAAATCAACTTTTTCTTAAGGTTTAACCAGAACACAGCAATATAATTCAAACTCTTCTAAAATGGAAACTAACACAGAAAACTTTCTGATGCCCCTGACAGACTCTGTGGGTCTGTACGGATGACTCAGTCTCAGGACCTTGCTGAGTCCCAAGTCCAAGCCTTGTTTTATAACATTTCTAACGAATTTAGGTTCCTAAACTCTAAGATCTATCTCAAGTACCAAAATAAAAAATTTGACAAATAAATAAATGTGAGGACACCACAACATCAATTTTACCATGTTGTTCCCAAAGAAGCAAGTTTCTCTCCTCGGATTCACAACATACATAAATTACAAACATCTATAAATGAGTACAATTATATGCAAGAAAAAGTGTTCCAAAGGTTGAGAGAAAATCCATTTCAAAAGAAAGGCTTCCAGCTCTAATAGTAACATATAGATTCATTAGTTTCTATTCCTAAACTTAATAAACATGGTCAAAGATCCATGTGTTTACATGGATATGAGATCACGAGAGCAAACCAACAGAAGCAACCAATATACATATCCTTCAGGAAGGATATCAAGCCAAAAATATCAAAGTCACATTGATAGATATGGTAGGAATAACTCCAGTATATAGAGATCAACTACAAGAAAGCATAAAGCATGAAACAGATTTGAATGTGGACATTAGATGACTAAGAATACATTGCCTCTACTAAATGGAAGGAAAACTCCTTAAATCAAAAATTGGCAACAACAAAAACAAAAAAGAAGCCTGACATTGCATTTCCTAATTAATACATTCTTAGAAAAAATGAGGAGAACTAAGATTGCCAACAAGAGCGAGGAAAGATTGCAGCACAAGATGAACTCTGAAACATTGAAATATCCAGCTTATTTGCTAGAGAAAAGGCTAACCAGAACAAGACTTCAATCCAAAACTCAAGCTCAAAAAAACAATATTACAAGGTTTAAGCAATATTAAAACATGAAGTTTGGCAATTCTAGAGAAAAATTTACAGAAGTAGTCAGATTTGAATAGGCAACAGTGCAAGTTTGAGTTCAAATTCTATGCTCATGTATCTTTTTTTTTGCTTGGAATTTATATACACAATTGAATAACTCCATTATTAATGAGGAAATCATATACCAATTAAAAAATTAAACCAGAGGGAGAAATCTTCGCATCCAAGAAATTAGGGTCGACCATCAGAAGTACATATAATCACCTCAACACTGATGAATCCACACAAGGCCTCAAACTCCGTAAGAGCCAAAGCCATCTCAGGCTTATGGTTAGAGTCTTTGTACATATCAGGACGTGAATTATGCAAAGCTTGAGCCAATTCCTTGTCTGGATGAGCTTGTATTGATAGAGCCTTGGCAATTGAAAGGACCTGGAAAAATGGAGCTAACGAGTTATTATTAAAAACAACCCGAATACATGAATAAACAAACCAACAATAATAAAAGCAACAGAAACTAATCATCAAGAAAGGAAAGGAAAGAGACTGAATTTACAATGAAAAGCAGAGTAGATCACCATGCGACAGCAGAGAGAGAGACTCGCATATAGAGAAAGTGCAGAAAATCCAAAGTATCAAAGAAATACAGTGATTAAACACCGAACCTTGAGATAAGGTTCTGAATAATTCAACATGTCTATTAAAGAAAATCTCATAGGGGAAGGAAAAAAAAAATCTAAGCTTCCATTAAAAAACATGAAATCCGCAGAAAACAATTAGGAGAACAAAAAATAAACAAAATAAAAAATTCTGAACTGCCCTATAAAGACCAGTAAAAAACGCATAAATTTCCAAGTATGCAGAGAGCATAAATACGTCGAAATTTTCTTAAGATATTTAATCTACACAGCATAAAAGAGAATCATGAATGACACTAAAATAAAAAGAAACAAACCGAAAATCTCAATCAAAGAAGAACAGAATAGAGAGAGAGAGAGAGAAAGAGGTACCCAAAAGGAAAACCAAACGAAAAAGAGAAACAGAGACAATCAAATTTGCGTGAAAGGAAAACCGACTCAGAAATTAAACTAAAATCAGATATCCAAACTATCACAGAAAACTCAATTCTTACCACTGAAAATCAAAACACAAGTTTTCTCTAGTGAAAAACACATAGCAAAGAAACCCAAAATCGATAAATCAAATTCGAAACAAATTCTGAAAACAGAAAGAAAGGGAAATATCAAAACAATAAGAAAAACACCTTACCTTAAACAGAAAAGGCAATTCCTTTCCCCATCTCTGTAAAACCCTTTCACCGATGGCTTCCGGGTTCTCCCAAAGCCAATCTTTGAGAAGCAACGCCTCTGAACCTGAGTCATCATCCACTATAAAAGACGGTCCCGAACCATGAGTACCCATCCAAAGCTCAGCATAAGGCTTGTTTTCGGTTGGGATCTTTGAATTCAAGCAAAAAAGCTTGCCCACTTCGCTATCTTCACCAACTTTTCCCCAATCATAGCTCTGAACTGAACATCTCAATCTCAGGAGCTTCCTTTTAGGGCTTGAACTCTTCATCTTTTGGGTCTTTCAAGCCTCGAACAATGTCTTTTTTTTCGATGGAGAATTGGAGTCTGAAGAGAATGGGTTTTCACGTCATGAAAGTCCTGGTTTTTAAGGACTTCGACCATGCAAAAGGAGGGAGACAGAATGACCGAATTGTCCTTGATGTGGAACGGATTTAATCAGGTGAGAGGTTGGAGGGAAAGCGAGAGCGAGAGAGAGAGATTTGGATATGAGTGAATGACGTAAATACCCTTTTATTTGAAAAACTTTATGTATATTGTATAGTGTACTCCCGCTAGAGCAGACTATAAACCTAGTCCTGGGGCGAAAGAAAAATTCTAGAGAGCTTCTTTTCATCCAAAACTTTGGGATCTATCAATTAAGTAAGGGCGAGGTTTGTATAAGGTTGCCTCCTTATACTGTACAAGTCAGGTGCACCTATAAAATTTATTTAGAGGCGTCGTTTTGGCTTCGAAAATCTTATGGTGGCTTAAAAATCTCTTTTTATCTTTAGTTAGAAAATTTAAAATTTTAAAAATAATACAGATTGAGCAGATCAATAAACACTTGAAAATAGACGGTCTAGATAACGTTTTACAAGATGTACTATTTTTTTAATTTGAAATTTTTTTTTTCTTCATGCCCATTCATCTCAAGGTTGAGATGATAAGTTGGAAGGTTCTCCTATGTGGGAACATTCTCCCCTGTAGGATTTTTTAGATGCACCTTTCCTCAACAGTATAAGGTTGCAACCTTATACAAACTTTTCCCATTAAGTAATTCAAAAATAAGTTAGATTTTTTAGTTTTTAAACATGGAAAATGTAATAGGACTGTCAGCCCTATTTAAATAAGTACAGTCTGGCATTAAAACTTAGAGTAAATTGTAGTCTCGGAGTTAGAAAACTTTCAAGTCGATCATCTTGACATCGACCTTGTGCGAAAAAATTAAGATTTCAAGTAATAAAAATAGTATATATCATAACATATTATCTTGACTGTTTATTTTACCCTAAAAATAAGTATTTCAAGATAAGTATGTCAAATGTGTATTATTTTTTAAACTTCAAATTTCATAATCGGTGTTAGAAATTGATTTTAGAGCCATCATGAAGAATTTCAACGCCCAAAATGAATTTCAAGTGAGGCTTTACTTTATCTTATAAAGCTCTGGCCTTATAACAACTGCATCTTTTAAACATTTAGACATGATTGTGCCAAAATTCTTGGTCTTTTTATATAAAGCCCACATGTCTTTCTCTATGTTCAGTAGACTAACTTTAGGGGTCACAAGTTATTAAAAAGAAAACAAAAATGACTCGATTTAAGAGGTTACATCCTCAAACGTCTTGGATCCTTAAAAATACTCCTCCAATGTAGCATATGGTCCCGCAGGAACATATAATCTTTTAACGTGCATATATGATCCTGTGCTTGAAATGTAAGCAAGAAAAAGCCAATGGAAGAGCCGAAGATGCTTGAAGTGGTGACCAAATTTGTCACCTTTTTCTCCTACTCAAACGGGACGAGGCCAAGATCACGTGCACCTTTATAATAATGGAAAAAGTTTATATAAAGTGTCAACTTTTTTCTTTATAAGTAAGGTCCAGTTAAAAGATAATTAGAGAGGTTGTTTTTATGCAGGAAATCCCTCAAATTGATCATTTTGATTGAGATTTATAGACATAAAAAAATAAGAGTTTTAGTCTTAAAAATAATTCATCTTATAACACATTATATAGAACATTTATTTTTTAAATTTTTAAATGTTTTTAAATTTGCTTGATCATAATTATTTTTAAAATTTTAAAATTTATAATTAGAGGTACCAATAGATTTTTTATATCATTACAATGCTTTGTAAGCACACATTACTTTAACAATGTGAAACTGTTACCTTATAAAAACCTGACTCATATATAATACATCAGAGCGAGAGAGAGAAGGACCATAAAAAACCCCATCAATAGCCAGTCAAAGCCTTGTCATGTTTTGCAATGTTATCAAAGTAAGGTCAAAATAAAAGAGGAAAATCACATGACCAAAAAAGTTTGAATATTGAGAGGAAGAGAAGGGAGAGAGAGAAAGCGTATTAGTGATTCTAGAGAGAGGGGGAAGGGCCATGACCCAATGTAGTCACCCTTTTAAAGATGGGGAAAGGTTTCTATACTTCCTCTGAAGATCTATGATTTCCCTACCATCCGGTCATTTAATTTTGATCAAGAAGCCACTCACTGTTTGTTCTTAGATCTGGCATCTTAAAGTATGTTATTTTTAGTTTGTTTTATACAAATTGTATGAATATGAAATTTGGTATGTGTCATTTTTTCATTGGGTTACACCTATAAAAAATATTAAAAATAATTTTTTGATAAAATATAATGACCAAAATACCCTTTGAAACTTTCAAGGATATTTTGGTTATTTTATTTTATTGAAATTATGTCTTTTTATATTTTTTGATAGTGCGAGTTTAATAGAGGATTAGATGTACAAAATTTGGTGTCAAAGTAATTTATAAAAATAAAAAACTTAAAAATAAAATAGTATAGAGAAGTGACATTGTAATGGGGGCAATCTTAGCCCTCCATTCAGAATGGAGGGTTGGATAAGAGGAAATATATAAGTTTTATGTTGTAGGGGAAGCATAGAAAGCTTGCCCTTAAGTAAGAGCTCGCATATTTTCCAGCACTTTCACATCTAAAGTGCATATTTTAGGTAGGCTGATGCGGCTACATTCTCAATTTGCTCCCCAATACATGTTTATTATAAGTATATGTGGTATCATCATTATCATGATCATCATCATTATCATTATAATATTTTTTTAACTATTTAAGATCAGCTACACGCATCACGATCCATCATTCTACTATATTCTTTTCAAAACTTTATCACATTTGAAGTGCATATTTAGCTAGGTTGATAAAGCTTCATTCTACTATATTCTTTTCAAAACTTTATCACATTTGAAGTGCATATTTAGCTAGGTTGATATACTATATTCTATTCAAAACTTTATCACATTTGAAGTGCATATTTAGCTAGGTTGATAAAGCTTCATTCTACTATATTCTTTTCAAAACTTTATCACATTTGAAGTGCATATTTAGCTAGGTTGATAACGCTACATCCTAAAATCATAACGTTATTTCAATTATTTAGGGTATGAATTCTCATAAGCTATATGAATCACGATCCACCATTCTACTATATTCTTTTAAAGACTATTTTTTTTGGGGATGATGAGCCCCTACCCATTTTCTAAATCGTTGTAGTTGTTTTTGAAGGCACTAGGTGAGAATAAAAACCTAAACTTTAGTTGGGACACACGTAGTGCTACCACTACGACCCAATCCCATTCTCTTCTTTTCAAGACTTTATCACATATAAAGTTCATATTTAGTTAGGTTGATAAAGCTACATCCTAAAATTGCACCTATCTATATCATTATCATCATAACGTTATTTCAATTATTTAGGGGCTATATGAATTCTGGTTCGCCAGTTCTCCTAGCCATCCCAAGTACGAGAGTGGAGTGATTGGCTGTACTGTAGCAATAGTCTATATGTCATTTAGAATAAAAGAAGAGGTATTTTCAAATGGGTGTAGTTTGTATAAAGCCTAGGCTCTAAACAATCAAATTAGAGCCTACTTTCAAATAGTGTCAAGAAATATCATTTCAATGCTGAAAATTTTTGAGATAGCATTAAAATATATTTTTATCTTCAATTACAAAATATAAAGCTTAAAAAATAGTATAGATTGAGTTGATCTATAAAAATTTGAAAATCTTGAAAATTAACAGTAAAAAAATACATTATAAGATACACTATTTTCAAAACTTGAAATCTATTTTTTACTTGTATCCATATTAAGATGATCAATTTGAAGATATTTAAGCAACAAAACAACGTCATATGAAAATTTTGAGATAGGTTCGAATTTGATTGTTTAGAGCCTCCTCTCGATGTAAACTTTTTTCTTTTCAAACATAAAGATGACTTTCCCTACGATAAGTCAAATCTTGGCGGCCGTTTATAACAAGATCGAGGGGTATAACAGTAATCTAAGGAATCTAGGTCCTTGCAAGGGCATAATTCGAGATATTTAAGAACAGCGAGATGTATAACAGTAATTTAAGAAATCTAGGTTCTGTCACACGCGGAGGTCGGTCATTGTTGGTGTACGACACGTCAGAAAAGTCGATCGATAACTCTCTAATGGATGACGACCCTTTTTCTTATTTGAAAGGACACCTCCTCCCTAAAATATAGGAAAAAGTTCATGTAAGGGCGAAGCCCCTAAACAATCAAATTAAGACCCCAAAAATTCGTAGAAGATGTTGTTTAGAATATGAAAATTTCTCAAATCGATTGTCAGGATCTCAAGTATAGACATGACAAAAATAAACTTTAAATCTTGAAAAATAGTACATCTTTTCATACTTTTTTGGACCCATTAATTTTCAAATTTTCTAGTGTTCATATATATGTTTGGACCATCACAAAGATTTAAAGTATGCAAACGAGTGTTTGAAAACTCGTCGAGTCGAGCCGGACTTGCTCGGTTCGACTCGAGAATCGTCTGCAACTAAGCCGGTTCCACGAATAAATCGGGAATCGCCCCTGTCCAAAGAGAACCGGGCGATTCCCAGCAGTGAATCGTGAGTCAGACCGAGTCACAGCCAAGAACACAGGCTCCACAGCGTTCTTCACGGGATTTCATTTTTTGTTGTCATTTTGTTATTGTTTTTCACCTTTTCAGCCTTTTAAATGAATCTTGGAGGCTTTAATTCAAATTTCACATCCATTTCAGTCAATAAAACGAATTAAAAAGCACCGTTTTTTATCAAAAAAATTTGGAAGAGTGAGTTTTAGGGTTTCCACCATTTCACTGATTTCAAGCGAAAGAAGGCATCATTTTTTGTAAAATTTTAGGGTGATTGATCGTAAAGGTGTTGTTCAGAAGTTCTTGTTCATAATTTATGATTTTTTTGGAGGAATACATATCAATTTTGAATTTGAAAGCACGGGTGCACGAAGAACAATTAAGAACTGTATTTTTTTTTTTTTTTTTTTCTGCCATGCGATTAAATTCAGTCAATATTTTACAAATCATGTATTAAATTTATAGGTTTTTGATTCGTTATAGTGCTGTTTATCATCACATGTATTCAATTTTATTATATTTATTCAATTTCAATTGGATTTTTTAGAAAAAAAGATTGATGTATGTGAAAAAAAAATAGACTGAATTTTTTTTTTTTTTTCCTCCATTCTCTCAATTTCAATAAATATTTTACAAATAATGTGTTAAATTTATAGGGTTTTAATTCGTTATAGTGTTGTTTATCATTACATGTATTCAATTTTATCTGATTTATTCAATTTGAGATTGATTTTTGAGATTGAATGACTGATGTCTGTGAAGAATTGCGGTTTTTTTTTTTTTCCTTAATTCAATCGATTTTATTTAATATTTTGATAATAATGTATTAATATTATAGGGCTTTGATTCCGTATAGTATTGTTTATCAAAATATGTATTCAATTTGATGTAATTTTTTCGATTTGAGGATGATTTTTTAGTTGGAATGACTGATGTTAGGTGGGTCTGTGAAGAATTGCGTTTTTATTTTATTATTATTCATGATTAATTTTTTTGAAAAATTGTGATTTTCTAAAAGATTGTGACAAGTTTTTTATTATCATGAGGAATTAAACAATATTTTTAATTTTTATTGTTAAATTTCTAGCTCAAAAAAATGCATGTTGATAGATTATTTATGCAAAAAAATACATGTTATTATATTTTTAAGGCAAAACTGTATTTTTTAATTTGTTGTTAACGCAAAAAAATACATTTACAAATACATGTTGTTATACTGTATTATATTTTTAATGCAGTTTTGCATTAAAAATGTATTTTTAATTTTTAAAATTTTTAATGCAAAAAATACATGTTGTTTAACTGTATTATCGTGAGGAATTAAAGTGAATATCATTGTAAAAAAACCGTGGCATGTTACTATATTTTTAATGCAAAACTGTATTTTTTAATTTGTTGTTAATGCCAAAAAATACATTAACAAATATATGTTGTTAAACTGTCTTATATTTTTAATGTAGTTTTGCATTAAAAATGTATTTTTAATTTTTAAAATTTTTAATAAAAAAATGTATGGTGTTAAACTGTATTATCAGGAGGAATTAAAGTGAATATCATTGTAAAAAAATCGTGGCATGTTATTATGTTTTTAATGCAAAACTGTATTTTTAAATTTGATGTTAATGCAAAAAAATACATTAATAAATACATGTTGTTAAACTGCATTATATTTTTAATGCAGTTTTTCATTAAAAATGTATTTTTTATTTTTAAAATTCTTAATGCAAAAAATACATGTTGTTAAACTGTATTATCATGAGGAATTAAAGTGAATATCATTGTAAAAGAATCGTGGCATGTTATTATATTTTTAATGCAAAACTGTATTTTTTAATTTGTTGTTAATGCAAAAAAATACATTAACAAATACATGTTGTTAAACTGTATTCTATTTTTAATGTAATTTTGCATTAAAAATGTATTTTAAATTTTGAAAATTTTTAATGCAAAAAAAAAATGTTGTTAAACTGTATTATCATGAGGAATTAAAGTGAATATCATTGTAAAAAAATCGTGGCATATATGATAATTATATTATCTTGCAATTTTCAATTTTATTATTTAATTTTTAATGCAAAAAATGTATGTTCTTGATAATTAAGTTGTAGCCATCTTTGGAGCTTGCATTTGTTATTATATTATCTTACATATTTGTAATTGAGATATACGACTATTTGTGATCATTTCAACCGAGTTGGGATTGTGCCGACTATATCATTGTAAATTTTATTTGTGGCATTGTGAATGACTATATCATTGTAAATGTTTTTTGTGTCAAATATACGTGTAGTGGCATTATGAATAACTATATTAATGTAATTTTTTTCTTGATTCTAAGTGTGACTTATACAGATTTTTTTTATCTATAATGTTGCATAAATATTTTTTTTTTCTCAGTAGGAACTAAGTCATGTTTGTCGAAATGAAGATTTGTGACAAGTCCATATGTATTGGCATTGTGAATTATTATACCATTGTAAATATATTTTTTATTGATACTATATCAATGTAAATTTATTGTTCTATATGCAGTGGCTGATATAGGCTATTTTTATCTATAATGTTGCATAAATAAATTATTTTTTCCAGTAGGAATTAAAATATTTTTGTCAATAGAGGTATTTTGTATTAACAACAAACATAACTTCATAAACTACCCTTACATATCATCACTACATAAGTGATTATTTTTCATGTTGAACTGTGAAGTTAATTTTTAACTTTTTACATATTAAAGTTGAACCATGGCAAGATCTGCGAAAGAAAGACAAAATTATTTGTAATTACTGCCAAAGAGTGATAAGTAGTGGAGTACATAGGTTCAAGCAACACTTGGCAAGAGTTAAGGGAGATGTTTCTGCGTGCAATAGTATCTCTAATAATGTAAGAAAGCGGATGGCGACATTTTTCAAGGCTACCAAAGGTAAAAAAAATTACAAAGCAGAGGATGGATGAGGAGATAGCTAATTTATATAAGCCATCAAGCAGGAATGATCCAAAAAAGTAATATAATAATGACTTAGAAATGGCCACAAGAATGAGTTTACATGAAACATACTAGAGGAAATGCGGGTTTAGAATGCCTGGTGGTTATGACATGGGCATGCATGGTGAGCCTAGCTCAGACATGCATGGCGAGCTCAGCTCGAGCATGTATGGCAAGCCCAGCTCAAATATGTATGGAGGGGTTGGTGGCAATATGTATCAAGAGGAATCAGACGTTGAAGAAATTATTTCTAACTTATCTAGGAGTGCCAGTATTGCAAGTCATGGTCGTAAAGACTCATTTCTCTCAAAGCCTAAGTCAGAATAATTGACCCTCAAAGGCATGGTGAAAGGTACGAGAAACATGTTGGGCTGAAATATAGGAAAATGGTTCTACGATAAAGGGATCCCCTTTGATGCAACCAATAGCCCATATTTTCCACTTATGGTCAACACATTCCAGAGAGCCGGCCCCTGGGTAAAACCCCCGACGGCATATGAGCTCAGTGGGCCAATATTGGATGAAGAGATGGAGGAAGTTAGAAAGTGAATTGAAAAATATAAATAGAGTTGGCCAAGAACATACATTACTCTCACGAGTGATGGTTGGTTGAATAAAGTTAGCAAAAAGGAGTTTGTAAACTTCTTGGCCTATTCCCCAAAAGGTACAGTTTTTTTGTCTAGCAAAGACGTATCAGGGACGAGGAAGGATGCAAACTTCTACGTATGACTATATGATCAGATAATGCAGGAGGTGGGAGATAAGCACGTAGTCCAGTTTATTACGGACAATATGCGTGCATGTATTTCTGCGGGCAGCAAGTTGATGGATAAGAGGAAGCATCTAGTATGGACCCCGTGTGCTACACACAGCATCGATCTTATGTTAGAGGAGATCGGTGAGACCAAAATTGTGAAGAAGACTCTACAGGAAGCGAGGTTAGTGTCAAGATTTATATGTAACCATTCTAAAATTTTATTTTTGCTCAGAAAATAGTCTAAGAAAAAAGAAATAATCAGGCCTGCCATAACCCACTTTGCGACAGATTACTTGGTTGTGGACTCTATTCGGGAATCTAAAGGTGCAATAAAAATATTGTTTACCAGTGAAGAGTGGTTAAATGACCGCATCTATAAGTCCAGTACCGGGCTCAAAGTCGACGGCATAGTCTCAAATAAGAAGTTCTGGTCTCGATGTTTCAGTATCGTAGAGGCCACTGCCCCTTTGGTCACGATGTTAAGAATGGTGGATGCTGACAAGAAAGCTACCATGAGATTCCTTTATGAAGGTATCGAGAGGGCCAAATCAGATATTGGGGAGAAGTGTAGTTTTACTAATAAAATGATCGAGATTATAGAAAGAAAGTGGAACACCAAATTTGGACGTCCAATTCATTATGCAAGTAAATATATATTTATATCATTAGGATGTTTCATTCTAAATTATTTTTTTATGAAATTTTAAATGACATTTCTCTATCTATATATTTATAGGTTACTACTTAAACCCAAAATTTTTCTATTTGACACCTGAACATCCCCATAAGATTATGGAAGGGGTCAGATACATTATTGTCATGTTGGAGAGAAGCCATCGAAACCAGGTAGCAGCAATACAAGATGTATTATTTAATATTTGGGTAAGAACTTGATTGAGTTGTTATATTTGTGAGGAATAATGAACTAAAACGAAATATTTTGTTTTAGCTTGCTATGTATAGGGATGCTATAGGATCCTTCGGAACTAGACTCACCAGGAATTCTCGAACTAAGATAGATCCAGGTTATCCCCTAACTAATATTTTGTTCATTCATATATTTAATCTTATGAATTGTTCTTGCCCTTACAATGCTTTTTACATTTTAATCCAGCTGAATGGTAGGAGATATATGGTAGTGATGCACCTCACCTAAAGACTATAGCAATCAAGGTACTCTCCCAGACATGTTCTACTACTGGCTGTGAGCAAAACTGGAGTATGTTCCAATGATTGCACAATATTAGGAGGAATCGACTCACTTCAGAGAAGCTTCATAAATTAGCCTATGTTCATTACAACTTAAACCTCCAAGAGCAACAAATAAGAAAGAAGCTTGAAGACTATAGGTCGATAGACTTGGACACAATATTTGTCACAGACGCAACAAAACAATGGGTAGTAGAAGAAGAGGAGTTAGTATTGCACAAGAGAGAGTTTCTTGAAGCTATCGATGAGGAAGATATTGAAGAAAGTGATGAGCAGCATAAAAGAGGAAGCAGCCCGCCAACATATCCACAATTCGTCGAAGATATCGGTGATATTTCACCTAATAAAGGAGAGTGGGAAGGGGGTCTAAGGGAAAATGAGAAAGATGATGATTCTGAGGTAACCTAATCCCAGCCAAATTATTCACATATCAAGTCCCAACAACAAGAAGGTAGGGATAAGCACGATAGTGTAGGTGAGCATGAAGGATGAACAAGCTTCGGGGATTTTGGATTAGGGCCACAACAAAATACTAATACTTAGGGATTTGGGTATAGTCAGGTGCCCACTAATTTGGATGATTCGTTTTTAGATCGAGTTAATGAATTGTCACGCGAATTCAATCAATGGCACCAGCGTGACTAAGATGAAGAACGACGTTACATGTCATTTTATTTTTAGATCGTATATTATGAATTGTATGCTTTATTGTAGTCCATATATGATGATATACTTCATCCATGATAATTATATGTTTATCCTTTTGTGTGATGTAAATTAAATGGTAAATAGTAGTTCATGCAGGGAAAAAACATATCAATATTCGTATATTCATGCAAAGAAATGAAAATTCTTAATGGAGTACCATCATTTCTTATTGAATTCCTAAAAAACAACATTTATAATGAATTTTAATAATTTTTTCGGATTTTTTCTAATGTTTAATCCGACCAATTCAGCCGATGCTTAATCTGGATAGCCGATTCATCGATCCGGATGGGTTTTTGATATGCTCGATCCGGGTCACCGATCCGCTTTTTAAACCACTAATTCAAACAATGCCTGTCAATGCTATTTGAAGGTATACCATACTTTAATTGTTTAAGGCCTCGCCTTATACAAACCATACCCTAAAAGATATATACAAAATTACTTTTTATTCAAAAAGACACATCAATTTTTGGGGAAAGAATATGGAGTTATATACAAAGAAAATTTTCGAATATTGGAACACTTTTTTTTTTTTACCAAATTGTAACACGTTTTCATCTATTGGATTTCATAATCAATGACTAAAAATGATTATGACCTCCTTGTACCAAAAATTAATGTCATCATAGTATACAATCTCAAAGTGTATACTAAAAAAAGTTAAAAAGATAGTTTGCTTTTACTACCACAAGGTCAACAATCAACCCTTGAAATAAAAGTTATTGGAAATGTACATTTGATCATGCTCAAAGTTTGATACAATATTATTTACATCTGATAGCTTGGGATGTTTGTGACCTATTCTACAAATATAGCAACAGTACTATCGTGTACAACACAATGAATTAGACTATGGAAATTTGGTGGTTGAGGATATGTCATTGTTTCGACAGAAAGTTTAAAATAAAATTTCTTGATTATTGTGACACACTTTCATCAATTGGATTTCACATCTAAGGAGTAAAAATAATTGTGACCCCATTGTACAAAAATAAATGGCCTTGTAATATACAATCCCATATTATTTACTCATAATAAATTGGGGTGTTTTTGACCTTTTGTGTAGGAATGCAACGGTCCCATCCAGTGGTTTAAAAAATGGATCGGTGGCCCGGATTGGGCACCCCAAAAACCCATTCGGATCAGTGGATCAGCGATTCGGATCGGGAATCGGCCGAATCGGCCGGATTATGCTGTACAAAAAAAAAAAAAATTTATTAAAATTTATTATAAATGTTGTTTTTTAAGAATCCAATAAGAAATCGAGGTACTATATTATTAATTTTCACTTTTTTCATCAATATGTAAATATTGAGATATTTTTTCTCTGTATGAACTTGTTTTAACCATTAAATTACATCATACAAATAAAAATCATAGAACTATCATGGATGAAGTATATAATCATACATGGATTACAATAAAGAATGATTTTTTTATAAAAACATTTTAGTTTTTTTGACAAAAAACTTTTATTTTTTTTACAAGAAATGTTTGTCGTATTACCATTTTTTTTGTTTTTAGCAAGAACCTTTTTTTTGAAAAAAATTACTTGTTGTATTATTTTTTTTTATGAACTTTTTTTTTTGACAATAACTTTTTATTACTTTTTATTTTTTTGACAAAAACGTTTTATTTTTTTGACAAAAAAAAAGAAATTTGACAAGAAAAACAATTGATAAGAACCTTTCATTTTTTTTAATAAGAAAATTTTTATTTTATTGATAAGAAAAAAATTTGACAAAAAGCAAAATTGATAAAAAAAACCTTTCATTTTTTTTTATAAGAAAAAAATTTGACAAAAAGAAAAATTGATAAAAAAACCTTTCATTTTTTTCTTATGACAAAAATACTTGTTGTATTATTATTTTTTTATAAGAACTTTTTTTTTTGACAATAACTTTTTATTACTTTTTTTTTTTGACAAAAAAAATAAATTTGACAAGAAAAATAATTGATAAGAACCTTTCATTTTTTTTTTTATAAGAAAATTTTTATTTTATTGATAAGAAAAAATTTGACAAAATACGAAATTGATAAAAAAAACATTTCATTTTTTTTATAATAAAAAAATTTGACAAAAAATGAAATTGATAAAAAAACCTTTCATTTTTTTTAAAAGAAAAAAGTTTGACCTCACAAAAATAAAATTGACAAGAAAAATATTTGTAAGAAAAAAATTTGACCTCAAAAAAATAAAATTGATAAGAAAAATAGTTGATAAAAGAACCTCCTTTCGTCCCAAAGAGAATGGAACTTACGCCCTTCACATAACCAGTAAGCCACATGTTACTTAGTAATATTAAAAGCGCAAACAAAATATATAATATGTTAATGTTTCAAGTTAATACCTTCACATTATCCCATATCGAAAAGGTAGAAGGAAGTTGTAGTGAATAAATAACTCTTTGTAGTTAACAAGGATAATGCGTGCGAAGTGAGAAGAGTCACGTGATGAGGTGTGCGGACCTTAAGGTTATGTATTTTTTAAAATTTACAAAAATGCCCATTGAAGAAAATTTACAAAAATGCCCATTGAAGAATCGGTGCCCCTTGAAGAATCGGCTGGCCATGATGTCATGAATCGAAGAATTGAGAGAAAATTTACAAAAATGCCCATTGAAGAAAATTTACAAAAATACCCATCAAAGAATCGGCAGGCCATGACGAAGAATTGGGAGAATCATGATGTCACATGGCGATTTACATGCCGATTCTTATCTAGAACAGGCAGAATCATGACGTCACATGACGATTTACAGCATGAAATCGACGGTTCTTCTCTAGAACCCGAGTCCGGTCGACTCGCCGACTTTTGAATCACTGGTCTCATCGTATAAAGTTCAACTTCTAATTAGATTATACCAAGGGATAGAATGTCCTCCATGTACACAATTATTAGTGAGGTTTATTTTGTAAGGGCCAACTTGGATGGACCATTATGGGGGTTTTTGTACAGTTCAACTTCTAATTAGATTATACCAAGGGATAGAATGTCCTCCATGTACACAATTATTAGTGAGGTTTATTTTGTAAGGGCCAACTTGGATGGACCATTATGGGGGTTTTGTACAAAGAGATAGATATGCACAACTTAGGTCTAATTTGTAAAAATCATCTGGATGTACAAATTTCAACGGAATCACCGATCAGAATCGTGAATCGATCCAAAGTGACTTGGTTCCTTTTCAGAAGCAAGAATCTATCCGGTTCTCTTAGACGCACTCAATTTTATGAAAGAATCAAACGAGTCTGTTAGGGAACTTTTTCTAGAATTTTTTTTTAGTTTTGGCCCAATTCTCACACTGAATCATCTAATTTAGCAATCTAAATCTGTGATTCTGCAATTCTGATTGAATTTTCAAACCCAACCGATCTAGATTTTAAAATATTGTCTAATGTAATTTTTTTCTACCTTAAGATTCACCTTTATTTTTACTATACTGAAACGACACCAGAAAGTTTGAGGGTTTTGAGGCCATACGTTCAATCTTTTATTTTGACTCTTATTGTGAATTAGACGAGGCAAACCACTCCAATGCTTTGAACTAACTAATGTCCATATCCAAGCTTTATTTTGTTTGATGTACTTAGGCTCAATCGTGAAAAACAGTCGTCTAAGTAGCTCCACACAAGCCGTTGCGTTTATAGGCAATTATCAAAAAGGAAAAGTTTATATAGAACCTAAGCTCCAAACAATCAAATTGGAGCCTACTTCAAAACATTCACTAGAAGAGGTTGTTTTGATGCCCGAATATCAACAAATTGATCATCTCGGCATCAAGACGTATGGACATGAGAAAAAAATGAATTTCAAGTTTTAAAAATAGTGCATCTTGTAACGCATTTTTCGACTGTCAATTTTTATGATTTTCAAGTTGTCATAGATTTGATCGATCTACACTATTTTTGAAGCTTTAATTTTATAACTAAATATGAAAATATAATTTAAGGCTATTACAAAACTTTCTCGCATTGAAACATATTTCTTGATACTATTTGAAGGTGGGCTCAAAATAGGCTCTTTAGGTTTCGCAAGAGGCTAGCCTTGGTACAAGTTCAGCCTAAGTTGCTGTAGGGATGGCTTGAACCAGGCCAAATCGGCCTTGTCCCACGCTCGACCTTAGCCCATTGCTAACTAGGGGTGGGCCGATCACGGCCTTGACTCGAGCCATAATGGCTCAGGCTAGTCCTGAGGTCCTATTTTATGGCCCGACCGTAGTTTTTCATGTTGGGCTAACTGGGTCGGGCAAGGCTGCCCAACCCATTACCAGCCCTATTTTACTTAAGGCCGGTAAAGAATGGGCCCACCCCTAGCCCAAGCCCTGCTTGGGTTGAAAGGCCTTAGCCTATTCCTGATCTGGTCTTGATGGGCATGTGCTTGAAGCTTGCCATGCTCCTATCATAGGGCCAATATTCTCACAGTATTTTGTGGCCCATGCTCTAGTTTTTCAAGGCCAAGCCGGCCAGTCCATTACCAACCCTATCTTTTATGGCCATAATCAAGTAGAACATATCCAAGTTTTAAATAATAGTGGTAAAAGAGGATCCACCCTCCTCCTCTAAGGCTAAAATGGTGCTAATTGGTATCATTTGTCCAAAATAATGGGATTGTGTTCCTTATGTTCTGGATAGTGGTGTGCTAAGTTGGCATCCTGCTCAATTGGGAGACACATTAGAAGTTGCAATAAGAAGGGTAATTTTTTTTAAAATTAGTTTTTTTGAATATTCAAAAATTTGAAACCTAGATAAAGGCATTGCTAGCTAGCTATCAATATATCCAGATTAAATATTATCATAATATGTGTTTTTTCCTATATGTTTGGTGGTTTATTTATATTTTTTAATATCTTAGGTTTATAATTTTTTACTACTGGCCAACAAACTTAGTCGCATATTTGATTTTTACCTCGCTTTTACTTTCTATCTTTCCCCGCCAAAGCACAATTCCAATGGGTTACAGGTGGGGAGAGAGACAGAGACCATAAGATGGAATTGAAAGCATATTGGTATTTTATGTACGAAAATAGTTCAAAAAATAAATTAAGTTAATTATTGCGCTCAAATAAACCGAGCACAAAATAAATCAAATCCATTGAGAACATACAAAACTGACAACCTCACTAATGAAGTCATAAACACTATAAACCAAAATAACAAAAAGAGACATGGTTCCACATGTGAACTGAAATGTATAAATCTATATAATCAAACATAGTACCCTCAATAATCCAAGAAACTATTATATCCAAAAACCTATTGTATAAAGCCAATGTCATAATGCCACCAGGGATTATGGCGATCAAGTTATATAATAACATCCTCCAAGAAACCAAATGCAAAAGAAAATAATGCTCGTCACCAAATCCAATGAGAAGTACGATCAGACCCAAATAATAATTGTTTGTCAAATAATGCTCTTTTTGGAAATAACACCTATTATAGAGAAAAAAGGTAAACCCTAAAGGTAATCACGGTGTCCTACTTCCGTGAAAGTCAACCATGTGAAGATACTAGTTTCCAATTTTCAAGGATCTATAACCCTCAAAATCGGAAACTTACTCGTTATCACTACTGGGGAATCAAATCCTAAAACCCTAGGAAACCTAATAACCTCAATGAGAGTTGATTTATTGGGATTTACTACGTCTCAAACAAATCTCCGCTTTGACTTAAATATGCTCCATTTAGCTTTCTTATACACTAAGGGTGCTCATCTTGGCAATGCATTAATCAAGTTCAATCTATAATTGAACTGACTTTATAAACGTATTTTTAATATTCTTCGTGGTGTCAATCTTCAGTTATAAGATACCACCTTAGCTATCGTCTCATAGATAAAATTGTACATAACATCAATATGCGTCATCTCACATTATAGACCTGGTAGTTCACCAACTATATTGCACTTTGACTATCATAATATATAATAGTGTCATCTTGTTGTAAGTTCAAATTAGTTACAATTTTAAGTTCAAATTACTTACAATTCTTTTAATCCAAATGATTTATCTCACTGCTCCAATAAGAAACACGTATTCTGCTTTGGTCGTATACAAGGCAATCGTGGTCTGTAACATTGACATACAAGGCAATCGTGGTCTGTAACATTGACATACAAGGCAATCGTGGTCTGTAACATTGACATATATATATATGAATTTGACCGCATCTGACCAAAGCGATAACACCAATTTATAAAATTAATGATTTTTTTTTAAAAAAATAATAAATAAAAATAACAAGTACTTCTATATAGATATTTCTTTGCTTGGGCTGAAGAGGCTGAAGCATGGCCGAATTTGCACGAAGCAGATCTAAATGAAGCGGTCCAAAGCAGCAAGAATTTGACCGAAGTGGCAACATCGAGCTTCTCTTTGCCTCTGTCTAGGCCTAAAATCCAAAAGCTTCGGGCTCTTTGGTAGGAGCAAAGCGAATTTGATAACATTGGTTTGGCTCTACAAGGCTTAGACAATAGAACATCCATCATTTCAAGGGGGTTTTGGGTCAAATACTAGACCCCCTATCATCTAGGCAACATTTCTTTGTGATTTTATCTTGTTCTTCAGTGGATCTTCATCCAATCTTGATCTCGAAATCTATCTTAAACTTGGTTTTCTATCTCTTAGGGTTTTAGGATAACTTTCTAGGTGTTTAGGAAGTATAGGATATTTCTTAGGGTTTCTAAAAGGTCTGAACCGTGGTTCAAGGGATCAAGGACTATAGGAATGGCAAAGTAGGATTTATTAAGATTGTCTGGTGCCTATGGGCATATAGGAATTCCCTACGGATTTGGGTATTTTAGGACTTAAATAAAAACAAGAGAAAAATAGCCAATTTCAAGATGGGTCTCTACTTAACCAACATTGATTTTTGTCCTTGCCCTTTGGGTACCTAATCATAATTCAAAATGGGCCTATGAGGAAGTTTTGTAGGGCATTTTGATCCTTTAATATGGATAAGTTCATATGCTATTCTATCTAGAAGTCTATTAAGTACTAAACACCCGGATATGAATGATTCCCTAGAAGATAATTTGAAAGTTTGAATTCATTCGGACTTTAATGTGCCATCAAGCAATTTGTATGAGTGGCTTTTACAAGTCTATTAAAAACTTACAATAATACAGTGTGCTACCATGTTCAGAAATACAACACAGTGTGCTACTGTGCTAGCATAGGCTCATCTTCAGGGTCTTTGTCAATGATGCACGGCAGAGATGATGGTTTCTCCACTGTCCTATCAAAAAGTCGGACTGTTGAGACAAGCTAATCATATACATGTACTGTATTGTAGCGAGTGTACTATGCTTTCCCTAAAAGCAATGCTCATGCATGAAATGGCATTAGTGGGACTTTGGTCATGCAACATTTTACTACTTAGTGCTTTGGAAGCTGTACTGTGTTACATGTTACATGTAGCATGCTAGTAAAATCAAGCTTTGGAACCTGTACTGTGTTAGATGTTACATGTAGCGTGCTAATGGTGTAATGCATGCAATCTTCACAAAAAGTACGTGCAATCTACAAAAATCCATACTACTAATGGATGGAGGAGATTAAATGTTGTATATAGTAACAAATTACTACCATACATTGCGCCTTTTGGAGGCATTTTCTTCACTTTGCCAGCATGCAGCTTTGAAAATGCGTTTAAGACCACGCGTCGGGCAAAGTAATGGATTCGAGGAAAAAGGAAAAGGAGAAAAGAGGCATCATAATGTGCTCGAAGCACATTTTGGTCATTTTGACTCAACGGAAAAATCCGGTCGACCTGAATGATAGAAGGTGAAGATGAATAGACTTATCCACTGTCGGTCTCTGATTCGGGCAATTGAGATTGGCAGACCTGTACTATGTGTATATATATATACTATACTTATAATGCATGTAGTATGCTTTCACTTAAGACAATATTTAATGAATGAAATTGAGAGGGTTTGTGCTTATGAAATTGTACTATGTTATGATACAAAATTGAGAAGAGAATACTTAACATGTTCCATGTACTTTGGTAATGGTGTACTACTACATGCAATCTCCACAATCAGTACTCAATAGAGGATGTTCGAGATTATATGTGGTACAGCAAAAGCATGCTAATATACAGTCCCTAGTGCCACAAAGAAGCTTTTTGTAAACTGGGCACAATAATGACTCAAAGGGCATTTCCATCATTTTGATACAACAGTGATGGCCCTTAGGGTTGGGGCTTTTATGGCTTTTGATTCCTCACTCAAAAAGTTCTGCCCGATGAACTCTACACAATATTGCCTTGAAGAAACAATGGGGTTCCCATAATTTTTAAAATTAATTTTTATTTCGTAAAATTATATGATTTTTCCACAAATGTTAATTACTTGCTATGCATGTCATGAGTGCTAAAGGGCATATTAACAAACCCCCCCCCCCCCCCCCCCCCCCCCCCCCCCCAACAAAAAAACAAAAGAAAAAGAAAAATTTGTCTATGTTAACTATCCAAAAGAGCACTAATGACTACTAGTAGCACAATTCTTATTGTTAGGTGTTGCATTGGTTATTATTATTAACAGCTTTATGAGGCAATGCTTGAGCCTTTTAGAGGCTAGTCTTCAAGATCCAACAAGATGACTCAAATTCCTTGATTACTAAGTTATCTCACCTCCATGACATTTTGAAACCCCTTCCTTAAGAAACCATGCATTCTCTCTAGGACCCAATTCCCTTCATTCTCACACAATCACATTAGAATCCTCCAAATGAAACTTACCTAACAAAAGCACCAATAAGATGCCCTTGAAACACATGCAATGAAGTGCATTAGGGACTAATAGCTGTAATACATATCTACAATGCTATTCATTGAGAGAAATTATTGGAAACTGGGGAATTAAATGCCTCAAACTTTCATGGGCCTGCTGATTTTACAGTATTGAGTAGGCCCATATTTACATTCACATGGTTGCAACTGAGTTTCCTGATTTTCACACGTATGTAGTGAACAGTCTCTGCCTAAATTAATGTTCCATGCACTCACCACCATAGGAAGAAAGAAAGAATATTCCTATATATGCACAGTAAGGCATATATGGACATCTTCCTAGAATTGGACAAGGGGCTAGGCCTAGGGTTAGGGCTCCCAGTTTGAAAGCAAGTTGGGGTTGAATGGGAGTTGCCCAGATGATGATGATGATGACACCATGGTTGTATTTAGATAGTCCATGCCATCATCCATGCACATGCGGGGATCATATAAGCTATCAACATATGGAGCTGAAGAGAAGTAAGGAGCCTTGGAATTGCTATGGTCAGCCTCTTCATGTGTGGATGATGATGATGGCATGGCACTTTCATCCATGTTGATGAATTCGCGGAGCTTCGGCATCTGCGTCGGGTCCAAAATGGCCATTGCATGGGAATCATGGGCATGGGAAGAACTAGCCATGAATCGATCATGCGTGTAGTCTGATGTGGGTGTTGTTGAAATAGGGTTTTGATTCTTTAAGCTTTCATGGTCATAGCTTTGATAATTAGCAAGCCATGGATCTATGTTTTGCCTTGATGGCCCTTGTGACATGACCCAATCATGGGAATTGTAAATTCCCATGCCATCTCCATGGCCACCATTTGTTGGTGCAGTTGTTCCATTGGGAGTACAACTAGCATTAGGCATATATAGCTGATCCTGGGTGCACATCAGGTTAGGGTTTGAGCTCAAAAATGGAGTAATATCTTGGTTATAATAAGCTATGACTTTGGAGTCACTAGGAAAAGCTGGCTCTACAACCTGTGACACCAGCTTCTTCTTAATGCATGAGTTCCAAAAGTTCTTCACTTCATTGTCTGTTCTTCCTGGAAGATGCTTGGCTATCTGAGCCCACCTGTTAGAACCCATAAAAAGATAAAACTAAAAAAGGAACCAATAAAAGGAAAAATAGAAACAATGGTGGAAATAGTAATCCAGCACAATAACAGCAATACCAATATTTATTGTTATTTTTATTTCATTACTAAAAACCAATATCAGTACTTATAACAACAATGCTATTAGTACTGACTAGCACAGTAATATTGATAATTTATCATTATTACTGGAAAATTTTAATACTTGTGTCACTGAAATAATCACAATAATAATAAGATTCTTCCCACTATTACAAAGTTTACGACACAATATTGCTAAATTGCAATGACAACGCTACTGGTACAAGTAATAATATTATAACAAAGAACAACAAATGGTGAAGGGACCTGTTTCCAAGCATTCTGTGGAGGTCAATGATGAGAGACTCTTCTTCAGGAGAAAAGTTGCCTCTCTTTAAATCAGGTCTCAAGTAATTAATCCACCTTAACCTGCAGCTTTTACCACATCTCTGAAGGCCTGACTCAAAAGAAGGAGAGCAGATGAGTTAATGGCAGAGAGGCAAGAATAGGCCTATGCAAAATAAAAGTCAGAGAGAGAGAGAGAATGAGATTCTCTTAGGAGTATAGTACCAGCCTGTCTGGGTACGGAGCTCCAGCATCCATGGCCATAGGTTGCAATGTGATTGATGAGTTTCTCATCTTCTTCAGGGGACCATAGGCCCCTCCTGACCTTTTGTTTGTTGCAGCAGGAATGGTGGCCCATGCCCTTCTTTTCACCACTGCAAGGCCTCCTTGAGAGGCCACCAATGTATAAAATAGTGCACCAAGTTAGAGATTCAAGTAAGAGTTATGTGGACTTGGTAAACCATTAAAAAAACCTATAGATAGAGAGAGATACATATAAAGAGAGGAGGACTTCTGAAGAAAAAAGAAACTCTAGAGAGATATAGAGATGGTAATAAAAACAAGAAGCTCTCCAGAGACAGAGTGATTCTAATGAGTTATAGGGGGGACTGAAGTGAGAGAAACTGAGACTTCAGATATGGCAGAACCTTTCTCTAGAGAGAGAGAGAGAGGCGGGACTCTGATCTATAAAGCTGAGAGTTCAGAAGGGGTACTTGGTGAATTTAATGCGGTTTTAGGAGAGGGTGGCATGATGACCCAATAAAAGGTGACAAAAAGGAAAAAGCTGCGGATCTCTGAGCCCATTTAGAGGTTTCAAATTTGAGCACATATACTATGGTCCTGCGGGATTATACTGTAAAAATCCCATCCTCAAATCATTTATTTTTTAGCCTAAAATTTTGGGAACAACATAAGAATTACTAGATGATTATTTTCATAAGAAACAAATTTTGAAGAGTTCTGTGATACTTAGAACAACATAAGAATTATTAAGATTAGTCTAGAGGCTGTAGAGATTACAACCCATAATTTGAGATCTAAATTATATTCATGGCGTGTGTTTTTCACAAGGGAGTAAATGGATACTATACTCCCATGGGAGTAGGAAATCTTTTAGGTTTAAATTTCATTGCCACCTCTTTTTCTTTTTCTTTTTCTCTTTTTTTTTGTCTTTTTTTGTAAGAGAAGAAAAGGACAAAATGAAGGTGGGATTTCGTTCATTCATTCAAGGCCCACTTATAATTAGAAGAGGAAAGTTTAGAAAAAGGGGACATTTTTGCAGTAAAATCGTGAATTTTAAGGATTGTATGAGAAATTGAGGCTTAACAGAACTTTGAAGCAACCCCAAAAAATTGTTCTGTTAAAAAAGACTGTTACAATTTGCATGCTTCACACTAATGGCCTAGATGTGAACCCTCAACCCCTCTCTCTCTCTAAGACTCAAACACAGGCACAGGCTCTCCTTATCTGTGTCTCTCTCCCTCTTCTCTCACACATACACTTACACAAACACATACCTTCTTCATCTCTTCTTTCTTTAAGATTGAGCATTATCCAAACTGATAAAAACCAAAAAAGCTGCATTCTATTGAGAATTTTCCAAAAATAATAGAAATAAATGTGGTCTATTTTTCATGTGTCAAATTTTTGCCCCCAAAGTCCTTCTTGATTATCAAAACAGAAATTATGGGACAAACCCACTATAGAAAATTTTAAATTGACTGGTGCCTGGAGTATTCCCTCCTGATTCTCTAACTAGTCAACATTTTTTGCCCAAATTAGATTTCTAAAGATAACATTAATGTTTAAAATTAGAACTTATTGTAAAGCTTCTCCTAAGTTGCGTACTTTTCCTCAATCTAAACCATTTCTATGTTCTGCATTCCATATAATTATACTAATCTTACTTTAACAATCATAAATTTCTAATTTTGAAGGAGAGGCCTTTCCAAGTCCATTCAACGGTTCACATATCAAAGTTGGGTCCTCAATATTTGATAAATTAAACAAAGAACCCACCATAATTTGGAAATGGCAATAATATTTTTATGGAGGGTGACCAAATCGTATAAGATAGAAAATGAGTATGATGCCTCATATAGATATAAAATAAATAAATAAGGGGTTATATACTATGAGGCTATTTATCATTGTTACAAGGAAGACACAATCACTCGTGGTCATTAGATATCAAATTGGATGGATTCGGTGTATGTTAAAAACTTCGAGATTTTTTTTTTTTTAACTCCGAGTCTAATGAATAACATAATTACAACCATCCAATTTAAAATCTAACACACAAAAGTGCTATTTGTACTTAAAGTAAATGGTCTCCTCCTATACTTTTCCAATAAATAATAGCTCTACCTAATTAATATCGCCAAAAACGTCAATCATTGTTATTGTTGGGTTCCATTTGATGGTTGAGGTTCCTCAAAGCATGTCCTCCTGTGTGGAATGTGAAGCATCCATTAAAACTAGTATATGTAGGCAATTTTGAGAACATTAGGTTGCTTGTGCAATTTCCCAATAAAATCAAACCCTTTTGGCATCCAAATCTAGTTAGAATTTACATAATAATGGAAGATAAAAACTTTCAAAAAATGATTATGTTAAATATAAACAAAGACAAGCCCCAAAAAAAACAAAAATTATAGTTGAATTCCTAACTTATGCCTCATATAGAAGATTCTCGATGTGCTTCTTGGAAATTTGAAACAAATACAAAAAATATCCAAAAATTGTATTTCTCAGCACGGGGGAAATTGCAGAGATAAATTTTCAAGAAACTAAAGGTAATCTCTTTGAAAGATTAAAAAAATTCAGTCAAATAAAGGAAAAGTATTAAAAATTACCTGCCTAAAGGAATTTTACATGTGGAAAAATATGTTGTGGTGCATTACAGTTTACTGTTAAGCTACAGTGGCGGATTTGAATCGTGCCTCTACTCAATATTGGCTTTGAAGCAGGATCATTGTCTTGACCATCCATTGTTGACAACAGACGATTGAGATGACCTGCACTTTACTGTTTGGAAACTACACACACCACTACATACAAAACCTTTACCTATAAAGATATGGAATTTAATAATTAATAAAATGGGTGTATTATGGTCATTAATACAATGTAGAAAGGGACTTCCGCGTGCCAGAATACGGGACATTGTAAGGCATGCACAACGAGGGAAATGCATAGCAATAATAATTATCAAGACTGGATTGGACTAGCCGTTAGGCCCTTGACAACGCTTGGTCCTCTTTTGTCCAAAGCAAAAAGTTAGATATATTAAAAAATCAGTTAAGGACAATTTTAACTGGTTTTGACTGGTTGGACATGCCAAAACAAGTTTGGGCAATCTTGTTTAGTTTTATATAATATTTTATTTTTTAAAAATTTTATTTATTTATTTATTCATGAAATCCTATTTGATGATCTATCAAGCTGATTTTAATTGGACCAGACCCCTCAGTGGAATGCTAATACACTACTCTCAACCTCTCTCATTCTATTGTAAAACTTAGAGAAGAATGGATAGGAGAAGTGGTTAAAGTCTCAAGGAAGCATTTCTTACGTCCTTAGGATGATGACTTCTCAACTAATATTCGCTATGCAACTAAGAAAAATTATATGAAAAATGTAAATTAGGCCAGAAATTCACAAAACCTAATGTTCTAAGAGAAAGAATCACATAAATTTAAATGCCATTTATGCATAGATATGCACATATCATGTGATATCGAATTGTACTCTCTCTCTCTCTCATCAAGAAAATCTTCATCAAGTTATTGAAAGAAATAACAATCTTGATTGTATGTGTGGCACATATGCCATCTATTAATTGGTTAATTTGTGTTTGAGCATTATTTTTGCATGGGGCCACGTTGTACCAACTTGCTGAGGTGGAAGGGGAATAATGATGATTTCTAGTGGGGTTAAGCTTATAATAGAAGGCATTTAGGTTACATAATATTTGTTGAAATTTTAAGATATATTCATACCATAAACTGGTAATTACGATACCACCCCATTTTAGAAAATGACCAAAAACTGAATCCAATCCACCATTACTATTGATGTAATCCATAGAAAACCACATGTAAAGGAGGATCAAATCAATTAATCAATCAATCAAAAGTTGCTAAGAATATGATTATAGTGTCTCAGTACTGTATATGCTATGCAACTAATAAAATATGAATGAGAGAGGCGCCAATGTTTAAAGGATGAAGTTTTTATAGGGCCTAGGCTTTATTAAAACAAAATAAAACCTCACCTCAAATGCTCATCTGGAAAGTACTTTCGGCAACGGAATTCTCCATGATGGCTCTAAAGTGAATTTTCAGTACCGACAATAAAATTCGAAACTAAAAAAATGGTATATTTCTTCCGGATCTATGAATACTTATTTTTAAGGCAAAATGGACGATCCAGATAATTTGTTACAATATACACTATTTTTAGAGCTTGAAATCTTTTTTTTTTCACAAACATAATGTTCAAGTCAAGATGATTGATATAAAGGTTTTCTAATGCTTGAATTGCAATTTTCAATGGGTTATGAGGTGATGCTTTATTTATTTTGATAGAGTTGTAGCTCTGTCAAACCATTTTCTATGCTGAAAACAAGGTCGGGCCTAGGACTTGACAGGTCCCGAGTCCGAGTCACCCACACAAATTTGCCTGGGCTTGTGAGAGACTTAGCCGAGTCTATACAAGTTATAATACCAAAATGCATGAACATGCCGAGTTTGTCAGGTTCCTGCTCCGACTAGGCACCTTGCCGATTCTGAATAACTCGTGCGACTCTTAGAACTTCGAGAGAGAGAGAGAGAAAGAGAAAGAGAGATCAACAATTATACCAATTAAAACATGCATGCATTTATTAATTGATTTCCACACTTTCCATTAAGAAACTGAATGCTATTTATATAAGCATGGAACTTTTTACTGGCTTCTCATCCTTATACGAGGAAATTATGGGGAAGAAAATAAGGAAATTATGAGGGAGAAACTCAATGCCCATTGTCCTCCATCCTGATCACATCTACCAAGTTATAGCTCAAAAAAATCTCACTTTTTCAAAGGACCATGACTATTGTTTGAATTTATATAAAACAAATCTGAGATTGTACAAAAAACGAGATATCTTGGGCCTCTTCGAATCTTTTTATTCACGCGAATATTTTATTTTCTAAACGTACCCAAGGTAAAAAAAATGAAGTCATGGTGTTTGTGGATGCATTGTTATATGGTGTAGTCCCAAGCACCATGTTGGGAAATTTAAGGAAATTTTAATTGATTTTGTAAGGATAGAAGGGTACTTTTAGTAAATTTCTCAACCAAAGGGGGAAGCTCTAAAGAACCTAAATTCATTATTGTGGGATTTCCCCACCTCAGGTAGTTTGAGTGGAACCCACTAAATATCTTCATTTCAAAGCCACATGTTCCTAAGTCCTCTTATCTTTAGTTTGGTGGAGGTTTCCTTTAAGAGTAACTTTTGCCATTTACTCAAAAAGAGAAGTGGTTTTGTGACCATAATATTTATTGAGGGAGTATGTTGTGCCCCTGTGGGATAAAATTGTACATTTCCTCCCTTGGGCAAAAGACCCACTTATTTTTTGCTCTGAAATTTTGGAATCTACGTCTATATCACTAGATGAGTAATTTGGACAAAAAAAAAAAAGATCCTAAGTTTGGATAGGGATTGTCTATAACGAGATCATGTATTTTTTGTACACGGAGGTCACAATCATTCTCGTTCATTAGATATCAAATTGGATGCTTGGGGTGAGTCACAAAATCTAAGAATTTTTTTTTGGAACTTTGTGTCTATTCAATGACACTCTTACAACCACCCATATTGAAATTTAGGGTACAAGAATGATTGTGACCTCTATATACAAAAGATAAATGATTTCTTTGTAGACAATCTCATTTATATGTCTCTAGAAACTATCAAAAAAATTTATAGACTCTGTCCGATCCATAGGTGTAAAATTTTTTCAAGCACTTCTAAAATTCGTTTGGTTGCTAGATTGAGTATGCCCTCTCAAAGTCCTAAACATGCTTCAAGCACCTGACGGTGCAGATGTACATTCTGCTCCCACAGGAGCACGGAATCTTTTCAGGTACTTTTCTTTTGTTTATTTCTTTTGAATATTTTTAGGGCTTTAGAAAAGCTTAATTAGGTGGAACTTTTCCCTTTTCTTGAAGTTAGTTATATTTGAGGTTACCCTCGAGTTAAATGTGGACAAATGAATCGGGCAAAGCGATTCGCATCTTCTACACAAAAATATAACTATCACCTAATAATGGAAGTCAACGTATAGTGGAATTCAACGCCAAACATGTTTCCTTCGATTGATATTTAAGTAAGGAAAAGGTTTATACGAGGTTGCAACTTTAAAATGCACAAGAATTAAAGATGCACCTCAAAAATCTATCGGAAGAAGTTGTTTTAGTGTTGAAAACCATTCTACTTAATTATCTTGACATCAAGATGTATGAATATGAAAAAACAAAAAGATTTTGAGTCCCAGAAATAGTACATCTTGCAACTCATTATCTAGACCGTACATTTTCAAGATTTTCATATGTTTATAGATCTACTTGATTTTAACCATTTTTAGAGTTTAAAATTTTATAATTAGATATGAAAATAAATTTTGCGATAATCCTAAGAATTTTTTACACCAAAATTACATGTTATGATAAAATTTGGAGGTGCGTCTTAATTGGATTATTTAAGGTTGCAACGTTATAGAAACCACACCCTTTAAGTAAAGGGATTGTATATAGTGAGACCGTTTATCTTTGGTGCAAGGAGGTCACAATTACTTACAAGCATCCAATGTGAAAAGTAAAACGACAAGGACCCAAAAAAGAGATAATTGAATTTCATCTATGGTCTCTAATGAGCCTATAAAATCCAACAGGACAAAGATTTCCGAAAGAACTACTATCAAAATTGAGCTTCAGACAATCAACCGATAAGGGGAACTATGACACCAACCTACTCAGAATTGTAAATGATAGTAGGATTCATACTAATCTATTCCTTGAAAATGAACTTGCAATCTTTGTGATTCAAAGTCCATTCAACCACTATCACTAGGATATTTGACTTGATAGTAGACAACTCAAAACATAACTCTTCAAAGTTCCTCTTTCATTTTGCCTCGAACTACTCTACATTAATTGGTGTCAGAGCCAAGGATCCATGGTTTATTCTTTATTGTTTTGCTAAATTTAGGCTAGGGTTTGTTGATTTCAGCGAAGAAATTGTTGATTTCAAGCCATTTTTGCTAATTTTATCCTGGAGCATGCTAATTCAGCGTTGGGTTTACTGATTTTCTGCCTAGGTTTTGTGATTCTATTGACCATATGGTGGCAAGGGAACATGGAAGGAGAGCTCTCTAGATCTACCTCGTGATATTAGGGATGAAGCAATTAAAGATCTCAGTGAGCAAGTTCAACAGCTTGCACGGAAACTTGCGGACATCACTCATGGGCAAGACGGTGATTTTCCGACCAGTACAACCCTTTTCATTGTTGTGCTCCATGTGGAGTCGAGTGAAGAGAAAAGTGATAGAAAACCTAGAAATGCAGGACATCACTCTAACGTTTTCAATTTAAAGATGGACATTCATGATTTTGACAAGCATAATTTAACTCACAACCATGGAGAGGTAATCTTGCTGCCTGTGGGAATCTTTATTTTCATCAAGTCATTTCCAAAATAGTTGGAAAAGGCTCTGATGATGGTTATGTTTCCAAATCAGCAGGTTGTAAATTAGGATTTACCACCATATTCGATACATGTTGAGATGAACTATAAGATATTTTAGAAGATCCAATCTTAAATAAGGTTCAAGATAGAGATCTAAAGGATATTAAAGAGATGGAGCATTCAAGAGAGTTAGGGCATTTTAAATAGAGCAGTGCAAAGGAATCATGGGTGACTCAAAAATTACAAATTGTGCCCCTGAGTTCAAAGAGTAATGAAATAAATGTCGATAAAACCTCTAAGGCCTAGAGAAATTGAGTAAAGTATCCTACACAATTTTTCATGCGGGTTCAAGAATAGTTGAATTTGATGAATTTGTATTAGTCCCTCAATATACATATTTGGGTCCCTTTCTTGATGATTTCTTCTTACCACAAATAATCTTTGAGCCAGCAGATAAGAAGAAGGTTGAAGAAGGTGATTTTAATGGTCAAGGCATCTTAACTTGTTTTAAAACTTGAGGGCAACTTTTCTTCAACCAAGGGACTCCGATGCATAATAAAATTATTGTAAAAAAAATTTGTTAATTTCAAAGGATGCATATTATTTGACAATAGGATAACTTATGTTTTTCAAGTAGTTTCCATTTTATTCCTAAAATTTAGTTTCCCTCTTTTCTTTTCATTATCTTCGTTTCTGATAAGGGGCATGGGTGCAATATCTACAACGTTACTAAAAAAAAGTGTTCACAAATTTACAAGATCTATATTATTTTTTGAACTTCAAATTTCATAGTCAATGTTGAAAATTGATTTAGAGCCAGCATGACGATTTCCAATGCTCAAAGTGTTTTTCCGATGAGGATTGGAGGTGAAGCTTTACTTTGATTTGATAAAGCCTGGGCCCTATAAAAATTGCATCCATTATACTTTCTTCAAAATATTAAAGGTACTTCGGTAAAAAGAATGGGCTTTCTTAAGAACAAGAAATAAACCCTAGTGGTCTCTATATGAGCGAGTAAATGAAGACATAATACTCATGGGAAGGGATCTCCAAGAAGATATAGGTCTTCAAAAGAGATAGAAACATGGATTCTAAAAAGAAGCAATTCTCATAGAATTTTGGGCTAATAGTTTTCACTTATAAACAAAGACAGTTGCATGCTTGTTCTCAATATTCTCTTACCATTGGCAATATAATAGGAGAAAAGATGAGTTTGATCAACGATATTGCTCAGTTAGAAAATCCTATTTAGAAAGGTCGAGTGGTAAGGGCTTTTGATAATATCTAGAGAGGGGTATCTCTTGTAACCCAAAAATATAACCTTTATGTTGATAGTAGATTCCCACTTGCCAAGGCCGTAACCTTTAGGGGTGAACCATAAAAACTATACATCATTGTGGCGTGCTTTTTGTATTTCTTTTATTTTTTACACTTAATTTGTATTTGTATTCATCTATTTCACACTAAGCCAACAATATACATGATCTTGGGCGAAATCGAAGTGTTTGGGATTCCTAGTGCAAGCGAGGGGTTCCTGATGACCATACAATAGCCATTAAGTTATGAAATGGAAAAAGAACGATCCGGTTCTCTTATATTATGCCCATGTTTTAAAAACATGCCTCTTTATTTTATGGTTAGATATTTGCTTACGGTCAAACCATTTTTTTTGGGGTGAGATTTGTGTAAGATACCCACCATATACTATGTTAGTAAGGCACACCTTTAAATTATGCAAGAAGATGTAGTTCTGGGGTTAGAAATCTTATAATGGCTTGAAAATCTATGTTCAAATCTAATTATGAAATTTAAATTTCCACAAATTATGCAGATCAAGCAGATCTATATACAGTTGAAAGCCTTGAAAGTAGGCAGCCCAAATAGCATATTACAAAATGTATTATTTTTAGGACTAGAAATCTTTTTTTTTTTATATCCATATATCTCAAGTTCGAGATGATCAATTGGAAAATTTTCCAACTTCATAACATTCTATTTTACTAGGGATTTTTGAAGTGCAAATTAATTTTATAGTATAAGGTTGTAACCTCATATAAACTTTTTTCCTTTTGCAAAAGAAATAAAAAGTACATCCCTAGGGACAAAAGCTATCCTACTTACAAGTAGTGGGTTTTGTGTAGGGATGGCAATGGGCTGGTCGGCTTGGCCCGGCCCAGTTAGGCCAGCCTTAACAAGCTAGGGCCTGAGCCATAAAATGTGGCCCGAGGGAGGAGCAGCCACGACTCGAGGGTATGTCCAGGCCGGGGCTTGGCTAGGCTGGGGCCAGGGGCAGGGCCAGCCCAAACCTGTCCTCTTTCCCTTCTTTTTTTTTACTCTTTTGCTTTGGTTTTTTTTTTTTTTTTATTGGGCCCAACTTTGTTTGGCCCGGACATGTCCAAGGCCCCTTTGGCCTTGTCAAGACTGCACTGGGCTAGGCCCGACCCTATAGAAACTAGGGTGGGCTTGTGTCATGGTCGGCCTGGCCCAAGCCCGGCCCATTGCCTGCCCTAGTTCTGTGTGTCCACCAGTACATGATTGACCAAAAACATTATGGTTTCAAACTCCAAGGGTGAAAACATAGGCTTTTTTTCCGAAGCAGAAGTTTAGCGTCAAGTTTTACCAAATGGGAATTTTAAAGTTTAGGGTTTATGAAGTGCCACTCAGTGTCAAGAAAATCACCGATTGGACTTGGAACTACCCAAGATGGCTTGGAGTAGGTCAACAAGCAATCTAGATCTAGAGAAACTTGGAAACACCCAAGTCAGTGAGTCGGCGATCTAGTTCTACAGAACACCAAAATCCGCTATTTCTCCGTATTATTTATTTTTATTTTTTATTCTTCTAATGTATTCATACACTAACCAACTCAAAATTGCTCGAGTCTAACTAAGTGAATCGGAATCTGTCACTTGGTGATTCAACTTGGCAATTCGGGGCCCATTTTGTATTTTAAACACTCGCATTGATGTTTGATGTGCGAATCAAGGATCCAGTTTTTATAAAAGCTTTATGAAAACAAAATAAAGCTCACTTGGAATCCTTATCTAGAAAGTATTTGGACATTGGAAACCTCTATGATGCTTACAAAATCAATTTTTAGCACCGATTATAAAATTTAAAGCTAAAAAAATAGTACATATCTTTCCATGAACACTTATTTTTAGGGTGAAATGAATAATCTAGATAATATGTTATAACATACACTATTTTTGAGGTTGAAATCCTTTTTTTTTTTTCATAAAGTGGTCAAGGCCGAAATGATTGATTTGAAAGTTTTTTTGACGTTAGAACTGCAATTTTTGATGAGTTTGAAGTAAGGCTTTAGTTATTTTGATAAGGTTGTATCCCTCTCAAAATACTTTCCCTTAATCAATTGTGCCAAAAGATTTCATGCTCCCAAGAGAGCATATTGCGTATTTACTCCCTTAGCTAAAACCCAATTTAAGAGTAAGTTTAGGAACCCAAAATTTTGGGGATATTATCTCTCCAACCCACACTCACCTCAACACTCTCTATGCATTTGGAAAAATAATGGTAATAATAATTTAAGATTGAAGAGATACCGTCTAAGTTTGAGAGTGAGCTCTATTGGAAAACTTAAAATTCAAAATCTCTTTTGAAACTGATCAGCTAGTAATTCTTAAGTTGTCCCGAAGATTTTATATTAAAAAAATCCTCCCAAATAGCTCCTCTGTCCGAGGGAGTGGATGGACAGTATGCTCCCGCGAAAGCATACTATGCTGGTCACTATTATGCGAAGTACAACACGTGCATCACGCTAGCCATACTTCAACGATTGGACAATGGTATCGAATCTGATCTTTACTGCTGGGCAATCAATTGGCATGAAGCCTCACACATTAAATGTTTAAGTTGTGTAGTCCCCCTATGTGCCCCATTTATGGACATGGACATAAGCAACTCCTATACATGGAAAAACAGGGGAAGAAGCCCAAAAGTTAGGCCAACCAGCTTTATAAGGATGGCAGTGGCTAAACTGCTTGATAGATACATCTAGTTTTTTTTTTTGTTTTTTTTTTAGAAACTCATAGATCTATGGCTTTTAATTGGGAATTTTGGATAGCATACCACAACATGATGATCTACAGTCTTTTCTTCACAAGAGTCAAGCAACTGTCACAGTCATCGGTTCCCGACAATCTTTCATCAGCAGGGACACTGTGTCGCGAAGAATTCGCTACAACATTGAGGTGGATGTATCAGGACATAGTGGTTTCAAAGAGATGGGCAATTTGAATCCTTGTAGGATTGGGATATTTGAGCAATATAGAGATTCTGATTATAATGGAGTTATTAGTTTAAAAACAAAAATGGAGTCTAATGTTTTCCTTAGAGAAGGAGAGTGGAAGAATGTTGGATGATCTTAAGTTTATTTATTTTGGGCTAGTGAAGGAATGAAGCTCTAATTCATGGGTTCTCTCCATTTTTATATGTGATTTTTTGATGAACTTTGCCATGACTAAGCAGTAAGCATGGATGTCACTAAATGCATTAATCAAAGACAATGGCTGTTGATTTTACGAAGGGGAAATGTTTTGGAGCAGTTGTTGCTCCATGTAATCACTGCCCAAACCTGTGTCATCAGGATCGAATTGGTGAGTAGTCTGGTCCAGTTAAAATCAATTTGACCATTAATTGAATTAGTTGGATTGTATTTTTAAAAAATAAAGAAGAAAATATGACTAATAGTTTGAAAACCCAAAATACATTATAAAAAAGATATGCAACTTTATTTAACATGTCTGACCGGTCAAAACTTGTCAGTTAGATTAGCCAAAAATATTAGTATTAATGAATTTTGACCATACATGATTTATTCTCTAAACTTCCGTATGCACACCTCCATCATCCTCCAAGTCTAATGGATCTATAAACATTTGAAATGGACAATTTTAAAAAAAAAAAGTTGAAAATGGACAATTCTTTCTTCTTCTTTTTTTCTTTTTTTTTTAATCTATGATTGTTGATGTGCTACCGCATGCAACCAGAGTCACGCCAAAACCTTAACCATTGCAAATTTGCCGCATAACGCTATTTAGATAAATAGTTTTAGTTTGAGTACGCTACTCTATACTATTCCCCTAAAACTTACTCAACATTTATTGGACACTTTTTATCATTGCATTTTGATACAAAAATTTCTAAAGCAAGGTTGTTTCAAAGCTCTTTTTTGTCTCCTTAATAAGGGTACAGTCAATATTTTAGAAGATGACAATGATATTTTATTAGTTGTTAAAAAGTAATGAACGCTTCTTATAGGTGACGTTAATATTTTAATTTTATAACTTAAAGCCCTTAAAGAAATAACAAAAAAGTCATGAATGAAAGTTAAATGCATTAAAAACTCAAGACTTAAAAATGTGAATGATTCTAAACAATTTATCTATTCTAATATTATTATTAGAAAAGAAATCCTAAGAATATTAGCAAAGGAAAATAGAATGGACATAATTTTAAAAAAATTCTAAAATTTGCAAAGGAAAATAGCATGGACATAATTTTAAAAAATTTCTAAAATTTGCAAATGAAAATAGAATGGACATAATTTTAAAAAATTTCTAAAATTTGTAACTAGAAAATAAAATTACTCATAAACTATTTCTAAAGCATAAAACTTTGTACCAAAATTATAAATTCTTCAACTTTTAAAACTAAACAAAACTAATTTCTTTTTGTGGTCAAGACAATATAATTATTTTCAAGTATTTGAAAAGTTGTACAAATCTAAAATCAGCCATTCATAGAGCACTAAATTTAAAATTTTGAATTTGAGAAGATAAAAAATGGTAAACATGTATGAAATACTTATATTGTTCTTACTAAAAATATAAAATCCTGCAACAAATAATTTTAAGAAGTATGAAAGCATGCAAATGATTTTTTAGATAATTTAAATTTTGTAATTACAAAAAAATGAACTAAGATAGCTCCGTAAAATTAAAATTATTAATATTTTATTAAAAAATAACTTTGCCATTTTGAAGTAAATAGAACATAATTTATTTTAATACTTTAAAATTTCAAAATAGAAAACTTAATTTTAATACTTTACAATTTTCAAAATACAAAACTTCCAGTATTTGAAAAAATAGGAAAATAGTTGTAAAATATTTTTAAGTGTAAAGATAGTAGAAAATATAAATTTATTTAATTAATAAAAAGAATAAAAGGTGATTTCTTAGTACATATTTTTGCACAAACCTCTGCACAATCTTAATGAAGTATTCTAAATTTTGTTATGATAGTTTTTCTTTTTGGTGAATCAGCGTGTTTTATTGAATAAAAATATATGAAAACATTTACAATCATTTTAAACCCATTGTGCGGGGAACATAAACACCATCATATAATAATAAGGATCTAACTCAACTGGGGTTTGTCATGGATACTGCCCTCTTTGCTAGGTAGTCAGCAGCCGTATTGGCATCTCTGTATATATGAAGAATATGCCACTGACGATTTGCAAAGAAGGAAAAACATGCCTACAATTAGCTGAGACTGGACGCAACTTCCACAGGGCATACCTCTTTGTTCTAAGGATTCCATGAGCAATTTGGAGTGTTTTTTATGATGAGGGGTTTCAAATTGAGTTCTTTTGCAAGAGAGACAAAACATGAAATTCAACAACATTGTTGGAATTGAGACAAAGGGGAACTGTAAAGGTTGAAAATATCTTGGTCTAAGATCTATTCTTGTTTAGTTTCATAATTATCTTTGTAATTTCTCTTTGTCTCAATTCCAACAATGTTGCTTAATTCCATGTTTTGAACCCGGGCGTCTCTCTTGCAAAAGAACTCAATTTAAAACCCCTCATAATAAAAAGCAACTCCGACTTGCTTGTGGAAACCTTAAAACAAAGATATAAGCTTCCATGGAAGTTGTGGTCTCAGCTAACTACAGGCAAGTCTCTCCTCCTTTGCAAATCTCTAGTGGCAAATTTTTTAGATATGCAGGGAGGCCAATATGGTTGCCGATTATCTAGCAAAGAGGGCAGTGTTCATGATAAAAGCAACAGTGTGGCTTGATCACCCTCAGATGAGCTAGATCCTTATTATTATATGATGTTGCTCATGTTCCCCTCACAATGGGTGTAAAATGATTGTAAATTCATCTATTTTTATTTAATAAAACAGGTAGAGACCCGTCATCCCCACTGATTCACCCAAAAAAAATCATAACAAAATTAAAATACTTCATAAGGATTGTGCAAAGTCCGTACATAGTAGGAAATCATCTTTTATTCTTTTTATTAATTAAACAAATTTATTGGTCTCAATTCCTTTCTTGGTTACAGACACATCGTCCCTCGCCAAGAGATATGTCCAGTGTTGAAAATATCGAACAACCTATGGCAAGGATTTGGAGATGTTAGGTTGTGTAATGTTGCTAACACAGGACACCCCGTCCCTCGGCAAGAGATTTGTCTAGCATTGAAAATATCAGACAACCTAGAGGCAAAGACTTGGAGATGGCTGATATCACTGACGTCAAACACACCGTGGGTTTAGGCCTGTCTGACAATGTCAATATTGAACATACCAAGGAATATGGGTGTTCGATGTTTCTGATATTGGACATGTGTAGAAAATAAAATTAAAAAACAAACGAAATTTTCACTTGTTTGATGTTGGAGATGTCGAGGAGAAAACACGAAGGGCAGGCATGGGGGTGTAGTCTGCGTAATTTGCGAAAAATGTGGAGCATACTATAATAAAAGGAGGAAAAATTATACGTAAATTTTTGACAAAGTTAACAATAATTTCATTAAGTATAGAGGAGCAAGGCTCCAGAATTACAAGACAACGAAATAAGGAAATATAATTTTCTACTTCCAAAGATGACCATTTTAAACTAACAATACATAGACATGGCTCCAGAGTTACAAGACGATGAAATAAGGAAATATAATTTTCTACTTCCAAAGATGACCCCTTTTAAACTAACAATACATAGACATCCCTCACCCCTAAAGGTCCGTACATCACCAACTACTTGGACCCCAACTATACCACTCAAGGTAACTTCCTCAGACAACGAGCTCTCGAGCCTCCTCCACTCGACCCAAACATCACACCAAAACCTCCAAAAACCTCCATTCCATAAACAATAACGTCTCCAGCCAGGGTTAGGACAACCTGTCATCTTGCACTTGTTACGCGGCCTAGAAAAAGTCCATAAAGGCATAGCGGCATCCAAGTGGGGATTGATGGCCAACTAGAGACTATAAAGAAGGGTGTAAAAAAGTTGGAGGGAGGTGGGAGAGAGAAAAAGACAAAGAGAAAGACTAGTGAAAAAAAGGCAAAGAGAAAGTATAGAGGACAACCAAAAAAGCAGCAATGGAGGAGGCAACTTAATAAACCATCCAAGTTCCTGTATTAGACTGCACACAAGGACATCAAAGCTTCCAGATGAAGATTTGACATCCATGACAGAGCTCGTACAACCCCACTAAGAGCCCACTCCCCATCTTGGGCGTTAACCCAATGTTGAAAAATAAAGTGAGCTTCTAAACACACAAGAAAAATGTAGTTGGCACGAGAAGTCCTGCAACATGGTATCTGATACCCAAAAGAGGGTAAATCCTATCTTATACATTAACCTTTCTTGAGAAGTTGATAGTCAAGAAAGAGAGAGAAATGTTAAAAGCAAAAGAGAAGGTCATGGAGCAAATGAGTGGGTTGAAAGGTGGGAGAAAGGAGAACCAGACATAGAGAAGAGATGAAATACAGGAAAGGAGAAGGAGGAGAGGGGGAGGGGGAAGTCCCCCCTCCTGAACGCACTACTACTCTATCTAGAATGACTAAGAGTTGAAAAAGCTAAGAGAGGTGGACAAGCTACTTCAATAAAGAAGTGCTAGAGGAACCAGGAGAGAGCTATAAGAGGGAGCAAGATAGCGCGGGTGGAAAAAGTGAAAAACCAATGGAAAGGGAAGGAGAGATAGGGTTCAAAGATACAAAAAAACGAGAAAGTAAACAAAGGTGTCTCTCTCTTTCAAGAACCATATCTAAGGACCTAAAGAAAGGTCAAAAAGAAAGACAAGTAAAAAACAAAATAAAATGAAAAACTAGTAGGAAAAAAGAATAGGAGAGAGACATAGCAGTAGAGTGAGGGTTGGAGGAGAACAAACCTAGTAAGATCTTCAAAGATAGATTAATATTGAGTGGTCAAATCACAATATTTTTCCTCATCCTAAAATTCTCCTAAATTTCTAAAATTTAGGGCTATACTTATCTCTTAAATTTTGAAAAATTTAAACTGACCCCCATACAACTAAATTCATTTTCCACCAACATTTTCATAGGCAACATAAAAAATTGTGGTTTAATCTCTAACGCTAATCAATACTAGATAATGTTGGTATCCAAATTAAAATAGTTTTCTCATTCCAAAATTTATCTCAGCTGAAATTTAGGAAATCACTCACATACATATCTCTCTTTTATCTCTTGAGCCAATTGTATATTACTTGTCTAGTAGAATCAAGTATCTCAACCCAAAGTAACTTGCTCTGAGCCCTTTCTTTAGGTAATCTAATCAATAGGGTCCTCATCTATAAAATTATTACTTGTTGTTTTTGTTAAGATCTTATACATTATAGCAAGCTTGCATATTCTTGACATGCTTGCTTTGGAAGATTATGTTCAAGTTTTCCGATATCCAAAAAGTCTTTCACTTTGTAGATTTAGATATATGCTTCATCTTGTTAAATCTAAATACATTCTAAATTACAAGGCACTATCTATATCTATATCCACACTATTTACATACTTTATTAAGCTAGAATTAAGGGGTAGACAAATGTTGCACTAGTACAGACCTTATTGTTAGAGAAAATGTAGTGTAGGTGGTTTTCAAATAGGAATTTCTCAAGAGTGGATGTAGGTCATGTTCCCCGTTTTTAGGGAGAGAGATAGAGAGTGTGAGAGATAGTTAGATATGTAGGTAGGGAGAGAGAAAAAAATACGAAATCAAAGAGAGAAAAAACGTAGGAAATAGATAATCTTCTAACATTGAGAGAGAGAGAGAGAGAGAGACAAAGAGTTAAGTATGCGACGAAAGAGAGTATTCTAACATGTGAGAGAGCGATATATATATATATATATATATAAAGTCTCTGATATGATGTGAAGGATATATGACTGATGTGGATAGAGTTCTCTAATATGATATGAAGGATACAGATTGAGAGAGAGAGTTTCCATGTTAACAGAGAACGTAACGAAGGCCGCTTAGCCAAAGAAGGAACTTTGTCTTAGCTCTCTGCCTTTTGTGCTGCTTTTGTCTTATCTCAGCTATCTCGTTTATTCTCATGCTTAAAAGTTATTCTTAAAAATGTTTTAAAAGGGGATAAACAATATTATTACTTCGCAACATTAGTGAATTTTTTTATTACTTAAATAAACATAAATAAATATTGTTCATGACTTATGTACTTTGTTTTTTTATTTTCTTTCTAAGAAGTTTATAGTTTTCTATTTGATAGCCAATCCTTTTTAATCACATGCAAAGTAGAGATGTGATTTGCAATAATTTGAATTATCCTCTTTTAAAAAAATCACTCTTATTTGAAACTTGAGAATATCTTTTAACTTCTACATCTTGTGTCTTTCTATCACTCACATAAATCTCTCTCTTATTAGGATCGACATAGTTATCGATATAGTCATGGGCCAAGTCCAATCAAAATCAATGTGGCGGGCGGTTAAATCAGTTATACCCGATTTTCAAAAAATTTAAAATAAAAACAAACCTATTAAGAGGCCTAACTTTGTTTAACTGGTCTAACAGGTCAGAACTATCCGATTTGAGCAACCGAATGATTGGTGATCTAACCGGTCTTTTACTAGTTTCAACGAACTCTGTTTTTGTTTTGGAACCAAAAGGCCAAGGCACCAATGGGCAATCTAACTAGCTAGACCATGAGGTTCAGTATATGCTCCATCCTAAAATCTCCCTTTAGATTTCCTAAAGAAATGAGAAAGACTCATGTAATAGTTGCAATGGATAGTAAATAAAAGGACACCTCTTGGAATCAAATAAGGAGAATACTTCTTTAATATTTATTCATTAAAATCTCCATTTCATTTACCATACATAATTTGTTATAAACACCTCTTTGAAAGTCGTTTGTATTCTCTCTAGCAATAAGGTCCCATTACTTTTTTAGTAAAACATCTCTTCTTTAACTGTTATTTAATATGAATAGATCAATATAAACTAAGAAAACAAACTTGTACAAGTCCAACAAGTTCTTCATAAGCCAAAAGTTCACTTTCTAAGACTTTAAGGAATATTATAATAAAATCAACAATCATGAACAACCTTCATCCACCAGTGAGCACCTCCCTCCACTAATGACCATCTCCACCACTGGCGAGCACCCCCCTCCACGGGTCTCAGCACCACCATCAAGGAGTACCCTCCACCGGCAACTCACTCTAGCAACCTACCTCTGCCAGTGACCACCACCTGCATTGATAATCATCTCTACCTACTGCGAGCCTCGTTTGACAAATACCTTGTGGTTTTTTTTTTTCCCCTTTTTTTATTCTCCCTCACTTTCTCCCTTTCTTGTTGTCTCATATCTGAGCCTAGCTATAGATATGTAGTTTTGTACCTCAGATCTAATGTCTTCTCTCTAAATATGAGCTTTTCCACTAAGATCTATATTTTTCTTTCTTATATATGAAGTTTACACCTAGAATTTGAGATTCTCCTATTAGAAAATAGTTTTTTCTCCTTAAATATGAGTTTTCCTTTTTTTTTTGTTGCTCTTATTTTTCTCTGCGCGTTTCATTACCTTCAGTCAATCTTTTTCTTCTTCTTCTCTCTATCTCTCTCATTCTCTCTTTCTCTCTCTCTCTCTCTCTCTCTCTCTCTCTCCTTTTCTTTCCCTCACTACTTAGATTGTAAATCTCTTTCTCTCTCTCTCTCTTTTGAGAAAGAGGTAATAGTTTATTCTTTCATTTTTTTGGTCTCTTTCTGGCCCACATCTTCCACCTCTCATCCCCTCTTCCTGCCTATACCCCTTCTTCGCCCCTTTTTTGCCTTTCATCGATGTTCCCATTGACTTTATGCCACCTTTTATCTAACTCAACTCTCCTCACCATTTAGGTTAACACTTAATATGAGATTCTCTCTACTAATTGGTGTTAGATAACTTGTAATTGGGTTAATTCGATAGCCCTAGCTTTTTAGGTGAATGCTTAAGATAGCACTAAAGGGTTTAGGTAAGCCTTATCGTGGCTTTTCCATTGTCCTGTAGGGAGCTTCAAATTCCTATTGCGAGATGTTATTTTTTTGGTGAGTATTGGGAGTTGGATTCCTTCTTTCTCCAAGTCGCAGGTTCCTTTCTCCTCCACCGTGTCCTTTCACTTATGTATCCCCCCTTTTCTTCTTAATCTCTTATGCCTCTCTTCTGACCGATTTTTATTTTGTTTATTGAGGATTTTCTTATTCATTGCCATGTTTTGTGTGCTATTCATATGGGCGTTGATTCAATAAGTGTTGTTTGTCGCTATAACCCCTGCCAAGGTGAATGCTGAAGGGAAGGTGTTTATAGGGTTGCTTTGGATTAGGTTTGGAGTTCTTGGAGTCGATGTATTTGGGAGTTTTTTGTGAGGAGTTCTTAGGGTGGATGTATTTGGGAGTTTTTTGTGGGGAGTTTTTTTGTGGGGAGTTCTTAGGGTGGATGTATTTTGAGCAGAGTCAGATCCTTCGAGATTAGAATTTTAGGCTGTGTTCCGATGTTGCAGTGCTTTGTTTTTTAAAGTAGGGAATACAATTTATATGCCTCTATTTTATAATCTTGGAGCTCTGCTCCTTTATCTAACAAAATTTACCATTACATAAAAAAAAAAAAAAAAAAATCCAACAAGTCCTTCAATAGACAATGTTGATAGTCTTACCCCTTAGAATGTGATAGGCATTTCGTTACATGACATTTTTGTGACAAGTTCGGCCTCGAGCTTTAAAAGAAAAACCATAACCTTCGTTACTATACTATCATGAGAAACCTACTAGAAATTTTTTTGTCTCATTTTCCGTTTGTTTTAAAGGATAGAGGAGGCTTTACCAACCTTTGGCAACTGTTCCATAGCAAAAATTTGGCTCCGGAGAGCTGAAAAGACCCATGAAGCTTCATTAGGAATTGGTATAACTTCTCTTCGTCATCTACTTTCTTGGAATCACTGGCATAGGATACGAGTTCATCCATATAAGTTTTAAGTATGGAGTAATTTTCGACAAGTGGACGTTGCTCCTGTTGCAATCTAGTTAAGCATCTCTTGAGTTTAAACTTTTTAGGTGCATGGCTTTGGGAAAGCCTTTGCTCAAGGTCGAGCTACACGCCCTTTGCCGTTTTTAATATAAATCACACTATTCGAAAGAGGTTTTGAAAGTGTGTTCACGATCCAATAATGAACCATGTCATTGCATCGTTGCCACAATCTGTACTTGGAGGAGCCAATTTCAAGTTGATGGATCGTCTCATCAATGAAACCTAATTTATGTTTTGCACTTAAGGCTTTCAAAATGGCTCGTCTCCAAGTAAAATAATTATTACCAACTAAAGGGCTTGTGGCCAAAATGATCCATGTCAGTCAATGAAAAAAAAAAACAGCAGTCAATCACTTAAGAACTTACACAGACTCGTGTACGAAGGTAGTTGTAGTGCCTAAAGAAACTGGTTAAACTTATGTATAGAATCATAGTTACCAATTACACTAGAAGCTGGCACAAATTTGCACTAAAACAAAAACTACAGCAAGTGCTCAAAAAGACTGTACAAACTTGTGCATAAACCTGCAGCCACAGACTATACACAAAGCTTGCACAAATTCATGCAAGTGTGTCAAAAAAAAAAGAAAAAGAACAGTAACATAATACTGAATCTTCTACATAGAGAAACAAAGAAGGAGGACATAGGCTAGAAAGAGACTGTCAAAAGAGATTTTAATCGCAAGCCAAAGAGCTTGGCAAAGGCAAAGCTATATATATATATTTCTTTCCATGGTCATCTTTCTAATCTAGTGATCCTTGTGCTCCAAGGAGATGCTACATATGACCGTATTTCTTTCCATGGTCATATGGATCATAGTATAACACAGAGAGAAGTGAAAAGCCTATTAGTCACTAACTCCCATTTGTTAGAAAGCTATTTTGTAATATGACATGAGAGATGGGCTGGCAATGGCTTGGGCCACTCTAGGTCAGAGATGCCTAAGCACCTGGGCAGAGGTGGTTTGGCTTAGTCAGGCCTTTTTTTTGGCCCACCCAAGCTAGGACAAGCCTATTACAACTTTTTCAAAAGTACATAAGAAAACATGAAAAAGAGGTTAGATGGGACTGGGTCATGGCCTTTGGACTAGGCCAGACCCTGCCTGACCACCGTGTAGAAATCTCAAGGCCAAACCCAACTCTCGGGCCAAATTAGAGGGTATTCCATGTTTGGATAACCCGCCTTACGAATCCTAGGGAAAGGACCTCATGATTGTATGCATCACATCCATTTTTGTATTGGGAAATAGAAGGGCTTGCAAGGATACTCTTATTTCCCGCAATGTTTTAAACTTCAAACCGATATGGTGGATCGTTCACCTTAAATATCTGTGTTGGATCACTAGATCGGTGATCTGGATTTGTATAAATTGGTGACTTAGAAAATCATTAAAAATAAATAAAATTAAAATTAAAATAGGGGTTTATAAAGTGGGTTTGAGGGAAGAGTGGAGAAAATATTAAATAAACATAAAACATAAAAAGATATAGGAGATGAGATTAGGGGGGACCAGGTTGAACCTATAGCATACCAAAACCAACTATTTCCATATGTATCAATGATCTACATAAGGAATTGTTGGGTTTTAAAGCTCGTGAAAGCGCACTTTGGAGGCCCTCAAGACTGAATTTCGTTTACCGGAACTTTCTCATGAAAAAACTATTTCACAACTACGTACTTAGAAAGCCATCTTCTAAAGGGTGCGGTTTCTATAAGGTTGCAACCTTAAACAATCCAATTAAGGCGTACCTCCAAATTTTACCATAACATGTAATTTTATTGTAAAAAATTCTTAGGATTATCTTAAAATCTATTTTCATATCTAATTAGAAAATTTAAAATACCAAAAATGGTTAAAATCAAGGAGATCTATAAACATACGAAAATCTTGAAAATTGACGGTCTAGATATTGTGTTGCAAGATGCACCATTTCTGAGAATCAAAACTTTTTTTATATATATTCATACATCTCGATGTCGAGATGATCAAACAGAGGGTTTTTTAACATTAAAACAACCTTTCCGGTAGATTTTTGAGGTGTATATATAAATCTACATTTTAAGGTTGCAACCTTATATAAACTTTTATGTAATAATCTTAAAATTAAAAATAAAATAAAATAAAATAAAAAAAAAAAAAGAAAGAAAGAAACTTTTAATAAGTGATGGTCCATATGAGCATGATGGTCCTTAGGGACCATCACTACTTTCAAAAGCTTTTGGTTTAAGTTTTTTCTGCCTTGCCATGTCCTTTAGTGGACATGGGCTTTAAATTCAGGTGTAATATAATCGTTATACCTCATGTATGCGGTGTAACTTAATAAAATAAAATAATAAGGTGTCTTAAGAATTTAAATAGGAGAGGCGAGGACTCCCACCTTATAGAATTTTTGAGATCTTTCTCTCTCTAGTCGAAACACAATGAACTCTTTCTCTCTTTAGCCGAATTTTTATTGAAAGCCCCCTCTCAAATATTTTAGGTAAGTGACTTCATTATCTTGAAAAATAATCCGTTCTTTTTAAAAATGAAATGAAATAATTGCTTCTGCTTATTATCATGAATTTTAGGCGCGATAAATTTTATGCGCAAGCGACCTCATTATTTTGAAAAATAATCTTTTTAATCAAATTGTGATATTTTTTCTATGTTAGAAATTTTAAATGATGTAAATGATTAGAAATAAATTTATTTATTTTTCTTGTTTATTGTTAGAAAATTTTAGATACTGTAAAATTATTAGAAATAAATGTGATATTTTTGCTTTTAGTAAAATTGTGAGATTTCTTTCTACTGTTTTTGAATATTTAGACATTGTAAATTTCATGTGCAAATGACTGCCTTATTATTTGAAAACTGATATTTTTGCAATTGATTATAGCATTGTCCGTGAAATGTTTATTTGCAAATTGACATCCCATAAATTGTGATAATTCCGTATTTTTGAATTTCTATAAGAATTTTTCTATACATATTAGATTAGCAATTATGCTAAAATGTCTTTACGAACTGCTACCTTTCTAAATTTGAGCCCAAAATATTTGACTGGTTATTTTTGAGATGTTATTGAAAGTGATTGTTACTAATGGTTTTAGTGAAATTCATATTAATAATTTCAGTGATATGTTGAGTAGATGATATTGCTGCTTTGGAATGTTTAAAGAGATTTAAAAATACTTTAAGTATGCAAGTGGACTCATCCGGTGTGCCGGTGAGGTATACGTGGACCTATCCGATATGCCGGTAGGGATTAAGTGGACTCATCCGGTACGTCGGTGAGGTATAAGTGGACCTACAGGGATTAAGTATACCTATCTGGGATGCCGATAGGGATTAAGTGGACCCATCAGGACGCTGATGGGGTATATAGGTGACCTACTTGAGACATCAGTAGGGTAATTTGTGAAATCTTTTGAATTATGCACTGCCGTTAAAATGTTATATGCATTTCAATTATTCGGATTATAATTAATTATGCATTTTTTAAAGTGAAAATGTTAATGCATTTCTGTTAATAGATCTACTTTTTGAAAATATTGATATCTTTCAATTATGATTATTTTTAGGATTATGATGATCACTTACTGAGTAACCAAACTCATCAAATTATGGTAAACATTTTTTTCAGGATAACTGCGGTTTTATTTTGAGTGCTCGTTAGGATCAACTCTGGAAGATATTGTAGTTGTGCTTAAACTTTCTTTTGTTACTTTGAAAGAATTCGTCACTGTAAATTTGTCCTATCAAGAGATGTATATATGTTTTGACTGTCACATCTCAGAAATATCAGTATTGTAAATTTTTGGGGTGTGACAATTTCCCTTTTCTTAAAATCGACATGTGGAAGGCTGGAGAACTACCGTCGGTGTCTTGCTTATAATCCCAACCTTTCCATCAGACAAGAGCAGAGCGGAATGGAAGGCAACAGATACGTGTGGCAACGGGTGGGGTTTGGTTGGACCCAGAACCGAATGTGAATAGTATTTGGGTTCATGTTTTAGACCCGGATGTGACTCATCAAATCCAAAATTTACATATCTGTACTTGTTGAGTCTTGAGTTCACTTGTCAAATCTTGGGTCTGGTGGGGTTCATTGCCACCCTAGTATTATGAGATTATTTTTTTTTTTGCCATTTTTTTACTATCATATGTCCATATTATTAGCAACAAGGTCACAATCACTCGCCATTAGCTTTCAAGCAATCCAATTTGTCTCTTAATAGTTAAAGATGACTACGAGTTCTTATTATATATGATCCTTAATGAACTGAAATAAATAAGCTTAAAGTAAAGTATTTTATCTCCAACGGTTTACAAATACGGGTCTGGTCCGACTGAACCCGGATCCGAATAGTATTCGATTCCAAGTTTTGGACTCGAACCCGAACTGTTGGGTCCAAAAATTGGGTCACCCATACCCGAATCGAAGGTCGGGTCTACCTAACAGGTCCTGGGGCTGGTGGGGACAATTGCCACCCCTAACAATAGAGAGGGGGCGAGAGGGACGCGGCTATCCTCGAACCCATGTGGTTCCCTCCCGTGTTTTAGGTTTGCATGAGAGTGGCAACGGGCCGCGAACTTCGGGTCATTGTTTGTCCCAAGGCCTGACCTTTTTTAGGGCCGGGCCAACCGGTCGAGGCCAGATTTAAGTCTTGTTTGTGTCTGACTCCGCCCCTGCATAAGGCGGCGTCGTTTTGAATGGTTGAATGGAGTGAATTGAAATGGCGGACTTAGTATGCAGAGGTTTGCGAGATGGGGTTTTGGAGGGAGAATATGCACCTGCTTTACTCATAAAAGATACCCTGCAAATTTCTCTGGGAGTCCATGTATTCAATCACTTTCTCCTCTCTCTATCTTCGAATATTTCATCGGGAAAAGCTCAGTCCAGGTACTCAAAAAACTCAAAATCACTACAACTTTATAGTCCTGTGATTTTTATCTAATGGAAAAACAAAGAAAAATGGGTCATTAAGTTCTTATGGTTTCTATCTTACTTTCTTTCTCCCTCACTTTTTTTGTTTTGGAATTTGGATTCTTTTCTTGAAGGGGGTTGGTCGTTGTCGCGTTTGCTTGTCCACCTTGCTTTTATGTTGATTTATTGAGGAGCAGAGGAATTGGTGTAGCATCTTTGTCTAACTGGTAAGTTAGTCGAATAAGGTTTAATGATCTAGCTTATTTTTACATTTGCGTGAGCTTGTTTACTGATTCATACCTTCATTTTGTGCTTGCATCTTATGTAATCATGGTTATCAACCAATTTGATTCCACATAGAAGTGCTGAATTAGTGAAATATAGATGATATTCTTTAGTCTGTGAAGATGTGTGTAAGATAGTTTTTGCTCTCTCTGTCTCTCTAATTAAGAAAAGGGAGACTAAAAGTAAAGATCCCATATTCAATAGGGAAAAGTTTATATAGAGCCGAGGCTCTAAATAATCAAATTTGAGCCTACCTCAAAAAATTCACTAGAAGAGGTTGTTTTGATGGCCAAATATCATCGAATTGATCATCTCGACATCAAGATGCATGGACATGAGCAAAAATGGATTTCAAGTTTTGAAAATAGTGTATTTGGTAATGCATTTTTGGATCGTTAATTTTCAAGATTTTCAAGTTTTCATAGATCTGTTGATCTACATTATTTTTGAAGCTTTAAATTTTATAAATAAAGATGAAAATATATTTTAAGGCTATCACAAAGATTTCCAATATTGAAACGACATTTTTCGATACTATTTGAAGGTAGGCTCTAATTTTTGTTTAGAGCCTAGGCTCCATACAAACTGCACCCTATTCAATACGGCCATGGAAGTATTTATGCTATGGTCCTGTAGTTTCTCTACTCTGCATTAGACAAAATAGTTATTTTGATATGTAGGTTCTCATTATAGAGATGATGAGTTAGAAATTCAGTTACTAGGATAGTGAACATGTCTAACCATTGGATAATTTGCTACTCTTTACCAAATTACAGAAATAATATTAGAAACAATATTACCTTCGCGATGGCACTGTATTGTGAAGAAAGGTGGTTTGATGAGTAGGTATCCCATACATAGAAGGAGCTTGTACCAAATTATTGAAAATGGAAGTGATCAACAGGAAAGCTACATTCATGACGCAATTGACATATGTCCAACTATAAACGATTAATAATGTCACTTTAGAATTACTCTATTGGCTCCATGGCATGAGAAAATTATTTTTAAGGGAAATATTTGCAGATTCGAGTTAATATCTTCTTTTTTTTCTTTTTGAATAGCATTCGCCCTTAGAAAAGAATGGGAAGTACAATATTTTTTCTGATCACTACATGAGAACTGGAATATGTCAAATACACAACGCAAAGGAGGCAAAATCATCACATGATATTGCAATTGAGGCATGTCTGAATGACAGGAAAATTCTGAAGATAAGTAGAAGGTTCAACAGTGATCGTAGACGGCATAATGACAAATTCAAATCTTATGAAAGAATGCTATGATCATTTGATATTTCTTAATATGGATTGTTTAAATTGCTACCAAATAAAAAACTTTTAAAAGGATTTTCCTGTGTGAATTCTTCTAATGGCATATAAGTGATCGACAAATGTTCTTGGTAACATTATTGTCTCAACACTGTTTGAGTTCCTTATAGACGATATTTTTTCACAATGTAGTAAGCAGCTTGGATGCTTTCTCAGGTTGTTAGCTTCTACATCAGTCCAGCATCTTTATGCCTATGATACCTTTGCTACTCCACCCTTTTTTCCCTTTCTTCTCTTATATTGAGCATCAATTTTGATACCAACCCCAACTAGTTGAGATAAGGTTCTGATGATGATGATATATCAATTTAGATACATCTTTATGGTTCCTTAATGGTTGTATTAATTTTTGAATGCCTCGTCCTTTCCTTTATCAAATATTTATTTTGATGCCAATATTACACATTAATCAATTACCACTTTGTGCTGTTTGCAGATAGGCGATGCTATAGCTGAAACATTTGATGAAAATTAATTCTAACTATATTTGATTGAAACATTTATGTGTTAGTTTTTATTTTTTATAATTTTTAGGTCATTTAATATTATTGTATAATTATTTAATTTCTCAATGTTTAATTATTATTTCATGTTTAATTCAATTCTCTAAATCCTAATCATTTTAAAGTTCCTACTTTTTTATTTTTCACATTTAATTTTATGTTCTAATAGGTGTGGCTTCAATAGGCGATACGATGAAGAAAAGTAGACTTAGGTGGGTTTGCCATATGCAGCATAGACTTAATACAATACCTGTTAGGAGGTGCTACTTGGTTCAAGTGGAAGGCTTTGAAAGGACAAATAGAAGGCCAAAAGGACATGGATGGAAATAGTGAGAAAATATATGGGGACTTATAGTTTTACTAAGGGTACCCTTGATAGAGCAAAATGGCGGAACATGATTGTGTAGGTGACCTCAAATAGTTGGATAAAGCTTTGATGATGATGAATTTTATGTTCTAATCATTTTATAGTTCCTTTTGGTGAGTTTACCTTTCATAAATATTTTTTCTAGATCCTACTTATCGTCTTTGGTTTAGTTTTATTAACAAAAATTTTAGATAATGGACAACAGATTTTTAAGGAGATGGACATGACTTTTTCGGGTTAATTGTAAGACTTAACTAAGATTTTTGAAGTAATAAACCTATATGTGTGTGTGTGTGTGTGTGTGTGTGTGAGAGAGAGAGAGAGAGAGAGAGAGAGAGGTGTTAGTCCCTCTTATATAAAGATTCTTATAGGCCCTAGTATCAATACTAGGTCTCTTGTCACATGAGAGGGAACACGAGAGGAAGGGAGGGAAGGAGGGAGGGATTGGTTCTATTTATCATCCTTTATATACATAGATTCTTATAGGACCCAGTATAAGCCGATACCTCTAGTCACAAGAAGCCATACGCTTGCTTAGGCAAGCCAACATCTATATTACTATGCTAAAACTTCTTTGCTTGGAACAAGAAGTTCTTACTGTCATGGATCTCCATAGATTACCTGATTGAAGTTCTGTTCTTGTTCAATTTAAGTGCAAGTCCTAGACTATACCTTATCCATTTATCGACATTAATCTAATGGTTGTCTGGCATTGCCTTACTTGTTCAAGTTTCGTGAGTGTACTTGGCCTTCTTAATTTTGATTCCCTATGGGATTATTGACTTGTAATAGTCATACCACTGCATCCATTTATTAGTTGTTGATTGGCTGATGGCCTTTTCTTAACTTGGTCGTTGTCAACTAACCTTAATTCACCAAGGTATAACTCCTTCTTTGGAGTTACATAACAATCCCAAAGGGGAAGCTGGATATTGTTAATAGGGGATCTAATTATTTTGAATAAATTAGAGGATTGTTGACATTACCTTCATGGTTGTATTTAGAGATTAGGATTGTGGTTATGGAACTACAATTCTTGTGTTCAACTAATTAATCTGTAATTTGGAGAATCAAGTTATTCGAGCTCTTACATCTTGAGCCCTGTCATCTTTAGTACATCAGTCACATTTTTGTTTTTTATAATGGTTATAGGAAGGCTTCAATCAGGATAAGACCATGGAAAAATAGAAATTTGGGGCATTTGATAAACTTAAATAAAAAACTGGTTGTCCTAAGAGAAAAATGGTGGTCAGAAAATGCACCTACAACTTTTGTTTGTTAGTGGACTATAATGTGTAAACTATGGAATATGATGAACAATAGTAATAATAGATCATTTTTTATGAAAGAATAGCCTATTCGACACATCTCATCATCATCCAAGCCTTTTCCTAACTATTTGGGGTTGGCTACATGAATCTTGTTCCGCTATTCTACTCTATCAAGGGCCATACCCTCACTCAGGCCAAAAGTCACCAAATTTCTTCCCACTACTTCCATCCATGTTCTTTTGAGCTTTCCCCTACCCTTTTATAGCCTTCCACTTAGGCCAAATCGCCCTCTTAACTGGTGTTGTACTAGGTCAACCTTACACATGGCCAACCCACTTATGTCTATTTTCCCTCATTTCCTATTGGAGCAACCCCTAAGTTCCCTTGGATGTATTCAATCTGGAAACACTCATCCATCTTAACATCATCTCAGCTACACTTATTTTATAGATATGTTATTTCTTGATTGATAAATATTCCGTTCCATAAAGCATGTCTGATCTTACAGTCATCTTATAAAACTTTCTCTTCAGTTTTATGTCTATACAACATGTTGTTTACAGGGAAAGCCCTGGCATGAGCATATAACATTGGTTCAGGATTCATAAAAAGATGTGGCAAAGTTTTTTTCTTATTTCCCATTTAACACAGCCCTCATCCCTTCTCCAGGCTTGGAACTAGCATGACCAACTTAGGACTTGCCATAGCTTAGCGTTCACATGCCTCAGGTAATTGCTTCTATTTGGTTGGTTAACATAGTAACAATCACAGTGAATCTAGTGCGTAAAATGAAGAAACAATTGAAAATGTTTTTGACTGGTACCTTGCTCTTGCAGGCTCACCAAACCTTTGCAAATTTATCCATTTCTCCTCTTCAAAGAAGCATAGGTTCTAGTGGAAAAACTCATTGATTACCTCATGAACTCATGATCCAAGATTATGCAGTTCACAATTACTTGGAACAAGAGTGGGAGTGACAGATCGCCTAATGTAAAAGTCTCCCCAAGTCGGGGCCACATTTAGTACAATTTTAACTAATAAAAAAAATTTTAAAATAGAAATTTTATTTGAATTAAAAATAACTAATCTACAAAATACAATAAAAACAGGCTATAAAAAAATATTAGTTATTAACTAAATATTATTTAGTTAATAAATAATATCTTCATATTCCCTTGAAATGTAGTTTATGTAATCATCATCATCATCATCATTTTAGCCTTTTCCCAAATAATTGGGATCGGCTGCATGAATCCTGGTTCTCCATTCTGCTTTATTTAAGGCCATATCTTCAGTGAGGCCATAAGTCCCCATATTGTTTTGGACTACTTCCAACCACGTCTGTTTAGGCCTACCCCTTACCCTTTTCAGTCCTTCCACTTGAACTAACTCGCACCTCTTAACATGTGTTGTACTGGGTTGGTGCCACACATGGCCAGCCCACCTAAGTCTACTCTCTCTCATTTTATCGCCTATTGGTGCTATGCCTAAATTCTCTCCAATAGATTCATTTCGAATTCTATCCCTTCTTGTCTTGCCACTCATCCATCTCAGCATCCTCATCTCTGCTACACCCATTCTATGGGTGTATTGTTTTTTGTCTGCCCAACATTCTGCCCCATAGAGTAAAGCTGGTCTCACCGTTGTGTTATAAAACTTGCCCTTCAGCTTATTGGTGTGCGACGATCACATAAAATTCTAGTTGCACATCTCCACTTCTCCCACCCAGCTCAAATTTTGTGTGCGATATCTTCCTTGATCTATCAATTTTCTTGTATTATCGATCCAAGATATCAAAAATGCGGTCTTTTTTGTACTTCCTGGCCGTCAATCTTGACTACTTCCTCGTCCCTACTCCTATTATTACTAAAATTACACTCCATATACTATGTCGTAGTCTGACTAATTTTAAAACCTTTGGATCCTAGAGTATCCCTCTGAAGTTCTATGTTTTTGTTAACACTGTTTTGAGTTTCATCAATCAAAACTATGTCATTTGCAAACAACATGCACCACGGTACCTCATCTTGTAAGTGTCTAGTTAAGTCGTTTATAATTAAGATAAAGAGGTACAGGCTCAATGCTAGCCCTTGATGTAGACCTATTGTCACTGAAAACTCACTCGTCTCTCCACTAGTTGTTCATGCACTAGTTAGCTCGCCATTGTATATATCTCTCACCAAGTCGTCGTAGTGTTTGGATTCGTCTTTCTTTTCCAACACCCGCCAAATCAAAACTCGAGGTGTAGCTTATCAATGTTTCAAAAAGCGCTAGGTGGCACCCAAGCGGCCATGGGGGTCTAGGCCGCCTAGTGCCTAGGCGGGCGCTCAGAACCTGGGCGGCCCAGTTGAAAAAAAAAAAAAATGATGACTGATAATGATTAATCCATAAGAATTTTAACAATCTGTAAGATCATAATCCATAAGAATTTTGATAATCCATAAGACTATAATCCCAGTTAAAGAAAAAAAGATAGAAGTCCAGAAGAGAATTTTGATAATCCATAAGACCATAATCTATATTTTCATACAATGCTAAAATAGTAAAACCATACAAGCATACATTGATAGTCTGATGCACTGTAGACTGTACACACAAAAGTTAGATAGCAGAACTATAAACTAAAAATTAAAAAAAGAAAATATACAGAAATTCAGACATATACAGTCTAGTCAACACTCAACACAACAGTCAACACTCAACACTAAGGGTCTTCAGTCATCATCATCATCATCATCGTCATCAGAAGAAATAGGGTAAGCTTCATCATATGCGTCATATTCGAGGCCATCATGATCAGAGTCATTTTCCTCTTCAATATAACTCTCATCCTCATCTGTTTCTTCTGAATCTGCCTCTTCTTCCTCTTCTTCTGCGTCCTTCTTACTAGTATGTGCAGATGAGGCTCTAGGGATCTTGGCTGCACTACCCTTTTCTATCTTTTTGTGCTTCCTTGAACTCAAATATTGTATAATTTCCTCCTTGGTAGCCTCAGGAACATTTTTACACGGGGTAAATGCCCCCATTAGTATCATTTCAAAAATAATTATATTTAATACGATTTGTCATTCGGATTCGTGTTATAATCATACTTCCAACCCGGATAACCACTTTTAGAAGAACTTGGAGAAGATATTTCCATAGAACAAGGCTCGTTTTCATCATTTTCTGGTTCTTTTAAATTCAGAAGTTGTCTAATCTTATCCCAAATAGCTTCAGGAGCTTTTTTACAAGAAGCAACATTCCCTTTAATACCAGCAAAGCGTTTCTTTAATCGGTTAATACCCCCATTGGAATCTTTTTCACAAAAATTACACCTTATATAATTTTTATCGTTTGGTTTTGCGTTATAACCATACTTCCAACCCGGATCACTTCTTCTAGAAGTAGCAGAAATAGATCTATTCAAATGACGAGGATTTTGTTCGTGTTTTTGTTTTACAGAACTCATATATTGCTTAATCTCCTCTCTGATAACTTTAGGAACATTTTTACAAGGGGCAACATCCCCCATAATACCTGCAAGATGTTTCTTAAACCGATTTATGCCCCCTTTTGTATCTTTTACATATTTCCAACTAGGATCTCCACTTCTACTAGATCCTAAAGAAAACATCTCAAAATTAAACAAGCAATCTAAAAAATAAAGTTTTGCACTTACTTTGATTGCTCGAACTCCAAACTCCCACCTCTGAGATGTTTTCTGGTACTAAAATAATAAAAAACACCCTCTAATAGGATTATAAAACTCCAAAACTAAATCAAATCTACCTGGGTGATGTTTGGATCCGTTTTTCGTAACTTTGAGAAACGCTTCAATTCAATAAAAGTTACAAAATTTAGTTTTCTTGAGGTTTCTTTCTCTCTAAAATGGGTTCTTGCAGGTTTAGGTTTCAAATGAACCTAAAACCCATCCTTTAAACCCTTTATATTTCAAAAAAATCAATACAATGAAAAAAAAAATTTCCGCCCCTAGGTGGGGTGCAGGCCCTAGGCGGCCACACAGGGATTGCCACCCAATTTGGCCGCCTAGGCTTGGGCGATGCGCCCAAGCCTTCTGGACCGCCTAGGCACTAGGCGGTCCGATTTTTTGAACAATGAGTTTATGTACTGATAAATACAATAAAATAATATTATGATGAGGCACATTGAACGAATAACATTAAGAGGGACCTGATTTTTTATTTATAGAAATCTGCTTTATTTGCAATTTTACACTTTACAAGATCCGAAACCGTAACAAGCTGCTTTATTTGCAATTTACATTTACAACAGCCAATAGAGAGAGAGAGAGAGAGAGAGAGAGAGAGAGAGAGATTGCAATTAAGATCCAAATGAATTATTTTCTTGGCCTCTTGTTGTCCCTTCAAATGTCTAGAATCAATTCCCAAAAGTCGAGGATCTGGATCCCAATCCAGAAGCATTGGAGTGAGATCTTGGAGCAAGATCCACACCTAGGTTGGGCGATCTTGTAGCTTTGATGCAGTTTCTCAGGGAGCAAGCCATGTTATAAAGATCACACTGGATGGCGCAAAATTAGCTCCCTCCAATAAACTCTCTCAGTCCATTACTCTCTTAATCAAGCATATTATAATCGATATTTGTGCTCAAAAACCATATATGTGCTCAATAGGGAGGCAAAGATGGAAATATTCGAATATGGGCAAGGATAACACTCATGTCCGATAAAACCATCCTCTACTTGCTTACATGAGATCCAAGTAACTTGATGAGAAACACACTAGAAAGGGCGTGGTGCTAGTGATAATACATAATACAATATTAATTTTCATGGTGCTCATAGTATCCCACAATGGACAATTGGGCATTGAATATACCCCTTCCCAATCTGTGCTATAGGATCTTCTTCCTTTTGGAAAAAGGCCCATGCTGGGGTGGCAGGGTGGGGTGTGTTACGCGTTGTGCTTGCCAGGGAGGGACCTATGCAAGCTTGCTGCTATGCACCTGTTCCTTCACTTTGGAAGCTCAACCTGCTTCCTAGGTCCACAAGCAAGGGCATAAACAACATCCTTCACTTGGTAAGATAAAGGAGGACTATGCAACATCTTGGTCTCTCCCTAGCTTGACTTTTTCACCGGTCTCTCAATGCACCATCCTATTAGATTCAACTGTTGTGAGCTGTTACCACAAATGTTGATATCAAAAGAAGAGGGTGCCGTTAGCCACATTTTGTGTAGCTGCTAAAAACTCGCCACCATCAGTCTACTTAATGATGGCGCTATCTATCTTAGCATTATTAGCTATTGACATGCATGGTTGATACGCTAAGGTTTTTAAAATGAAATCTATCTCAGTGTTGGCATGCTAAGCTATGATACCCTTTGGTGTTTCTTAGTACTGTTCTGAAGCTTGTAATTTGTGTCAAGCTATGGTGTTCATCAGACGTTCTGTAGATAGTGTACTGCTTCTCAGGCATTGAACACTATCAGCCTATTTATGACTAATGAAACCTTGATCACCAAGTTGTTTATTTAAGCAGAAAACGTTATCCATTTGTATATTTAAAACATGATCAACAATAATGTAAACTTTGATCTCGGAGTTGTTATTTAAGGAGAAACCTTCATTCTTTTGCTTATTTATTTAATTAAGTTCATTTGTAGGATCAGGATTGTGGATTGCTATTCAGATCCTCTTGGTTGGAAGGACAAACTTTTGAATTCGGGTTTTTCCGCTCAACTTTCATCCAAAAGCCATGACAAGTCCTCTGTTGGAGATGTTGAATGTCTTTTCAGGGATGTTGGGGATGCTGAAAAATTGAGTTCTCTGGTTTTTGATCTTGGTAGAGGTATAGTTCTCCTATTTCCTTAATGCATGGTTATTGTAGTCATGGAGATTGGCTTAAGGATTTGTTATCCTTCCTTCTTGGTGCTTTTGTTTTACACCATGTTGTTTCACTGAAAGTTCATGTGGTAGTCTATGATCACAGGATTAGTTGGACCAGGAAAAGGACGCTTCTCTGTGGCAATTGACTCGGTACAATCATTTCTCTTCAAGTTTTTTGTACATTTCTATTTGTGGCTTGCTTGTTTTTGCATTCTTGTACTATGATTTTCTCCTTTTTGTAACATAAAAATATATGGAGTTCTTTTTGTAACATAAAAATATATGGAGCTCTCATTCCTTTTCTTTCTCCAAAAGTATGATTTTCATTTGGAAATTGTTTCATGGGGGTGGACCGCATTTCTACAATATGCGGTTCCAAGGTATAAAGCATCCATCTTAAAGATGGATGCAAATAGGTGGTCCATCTAAAAACAATCGAAACAAACGATTCAAATGTTTTCTTAATAGAATTATTATTTCTAATTTTAAAATTTATTTATTTTTTCATATTCATGGTCTCCATGTTAGAGATTACATGTCCTTAAAAATTAAGTCCAAAAATCCATCTCAAAAACAGATTTTTAAGAGGTGACTCATTTCTACATGGGCTCATAGAAACCGTGTCCAGCACTTTCTTTTCCCTTAATTAAGACTTAGACATGTTTTTGTAATTTCTAAATTGAGATTTGCTCTGTTTAATGATCATGTGCAGAATCATATGATTTAATTTTTTGCATCTACTCTTTTGTATCAAGAGTTATAAAGAAGCCTAAAGTTGCTTTATAATAACACAATATCTTCTGGCAAGTTCGAGGTGGGCATATTGATAGGATATTTAGGCTTTGGGTCACATGATTGTGTTGTTCTTTCCCTTATTAATTAAACAAATTTTTGACTTGCCAAAGAATTAACTTAACTTTTTTTGCTTTATTTTATAATTCAACATCTGATTATATTAGTCAAGGACTTGTTGGATGCATAGTTACTGGGACCTCCCAACCTAGGTAGCAATCCTTCTTTGGGATCTCACTCCAGCCTCTGGGAAAGGGATCTCGATTTTTTAATTTTGGGTTCTTGATTCTCACTGTTAGGGATCTTGATCCCCACATTAAGGCTAAGATGATGACGAAAGTACTTGTAGCCAGCTAGCAATGCAATGATACAGTAAATGTAGTTGTATTGCATACTGGGTTGAAATAAATTGATTCCTATTTTAAAAAATACATACCCTTGCTTTATTCCAAGGAATAGCCAGGGCCCTGAATGATTGGATAACTGAGATCAGGGCTTGTGCCCAGAAGCCCAGGGGCTCCATTAAACGGATTTTCCAGTCAATAGTAACATTATATTCTTAATGACTTACCCAGGTTGGTTAAGGACCAATGGTCCTCATGTCTTTGGACATGGAAAAGTAGTCTAAATATAGTTAAGTGGGGGCAGTCTGATGACTTTAACTGTTAGGCACAGCCTGATATAGGCCTCTGGTAAGCCCTCAAGATACCTTGGCCGAAGCAAGATATGTGCAAGCCCTTGGTTAAAGTGCAGGTATCGGACTTGATTCATAAAAATCATACCTTTTCCTTATGTAAAATACAGCTTTCATTTGACATGGTTCATGGCTAATTATGAAATAGTTTTGACCAGTAACCGCCTTAGAGATGTTAGTTTTTATTTGTTGATCAAGTTTCTACCTTATGCTGAAAACCATTAATGGACTTTAGAGATCTTCTTCTTTTTTGATAGTGAAGTCCACCTTAGATAGTGGTGAAATTGTAGAGCTTGACGATAGCTTTCCAATGAGTGGCCATATGCCCATATTGGAGTTTCGAGCATAGAGTTAGGCCAAAAGAAGTAGGAGTGCTCAGTATGGCCCTGTTTGGTTGTGCACAATTTTTTAAAAATTGCCGATACTGATCGAGAATCACCTAAGACTATACCGGTTTCTGTTTGAATAACTGTTATCTCACCTAATCGACATAGGTTAGTTGACATTTGACTAGCGTGTGTGGCTCAGAGTCACTTGGTTGCAGCTTCGAACCTCCCAATGTCCTTTTTATTCCTAATGTTCAAAATATATTTAACAGATATTATACTTTTCTTTTTGACATTAAAAAAAAGAAGAAAAGGGTTGAGTTGGTGAGCTTGCATGACTTAGAAGCATATGGTGGGAGGTCGAATCCCCCTAATGTCCCTCTTTTCCTAGCATTTGTTCTAATGTTAAAAAAAGGGAAGGATTGAAGGAGGGCTTGAACCTCCGACCTCGTGGATAGTAGCATATGCTTTAACCAACTTTGCTATTTTTGCTTAGTGTTATAACACACACACACACACACATACACACACACACACGCACGTGCACGCATGCACACACACACACACACAGATAAAATGCTGAGATTAGCCCACTAGCTCATATGAACATATGAGCCCAACGGTCCAGATTGAATCTGGGTCGATCTGATGGTCACGACCTCATTTCGTGTTTGAATTTTTAATTGTTTTTCTACAAATTCAAATAACTTGAAATTTTAGACATCCATTTTTCTCATCAAGGCGCATCTAATAAAAATATTTAAAAAATAATTAGCAATAAATAAATTGACCAAAATACCCCTGAAACTTAATTTATTTATTGTAAATTATTGTTTTGATATTTTTATTACATTATACTATTTTTGAAAAACACACGCCTAAAATTTCAAGTTATTTGGATTTGTAAAAAAAATCATTAAAACTTAAATACGAAATAATGTCGTGACCGTCAGATTAGCCCAGATTCAATCTAGGCCATTGGGCTCATGTGAACTCATATGTTCATATGAGATAGTGGGCTAATCTCAACATTTTCCTATATATATATATATATATACAGGAAGCCACTACGCAACGCCTATTGGTGAAAATGAACAGTGTTTTCGCCCACAGGCTCGACGCCGTCCGATTTTTTTGGACAGCGTGGATTAAAATACCGCAACGGGCATATCATGTCTATGGTGGTATTTTTTCACTCAAACAACATGGAAAACTGCCACGGCTCCTATAGATCTGTGGCGATTTTTAAGGCAAAACGGCAACGGACATGCTATATCCGTTGCGGAGAGAAACACTATTCAATTTTGCCTATAAACGTTTTTAAGAGTTTTCCATATATATATATATATATATATTAAGCACTATATATTGCTTTGTCTTTTTTGTGTTTTTTGCTGGATCGTTGATCCAAGCCATTTGCATCACCGATCTGGCCCCATATCCTGATCGAGGCTAGTGGTTGGTTGAACTAGCCTAGCTATCATTTTTTAAAACGCTAGTTGCACACAATTGCAAATATCCTTGCTCCTGCAGGAGTCGTCTGCCTGTTTGGGAGAGGAGATGAGTGTTGTTTATTGAATAGGTAGGTTTCACCTACTCCCACCGGGATGAAAGCCTTTTTAAGGTAATATTCTGATCAATTTCCACTTCCCACCGATGATACCTCCTCTGTAGAGACTCCCACCTTGTACCGCTAAGAAAGAGTATTAACCTACTGTTTGGATGCACAGGTAGGTGCAATTTTGCGCATAAGTCCTCTCCCACCTCTAAAAAGTCATATTGGTGAAACCAGAAGGTGATTTCGACTCCTAATAAACAAGTACTTGAGTTCCTTCACCTTTTGGTCCTCAAAAGAAGAAAAGATCTATGTTCAAGTGGTTGGTCCAGAGCTGGTTATCCTTTTGGAAATAGAGTCAATTATTTCTAGTATAACTAGAGGCGGGTTATGTTGGTCCGGTATCACTTTTGTATGAAGCAAGGTTAGGATGGATTTCTCTTAGTAGGAACAAGGAGAACAAAGTGTCTCTTGTATTCAGGACTATCAAGGAACAAGGGACATCGAGTGGTGAACTGACTTTATGAGCTTAAGGACTCAGGCCAAGGACGGCTGTATCTTGGAGCCTTCTTCAGGAACTCTTGTTCATCAGACTCGACTAACCAGCAGGTAGAGAGGGAGTATCATCCAAACCCCAGATAGGCTCTGCCTTGATCCTCCCTCAGTGAAGGCTTGAAAGTTGAGACTCTAGAAGGATTCCTTTCTGTACACCGCACAGTGTTAGCTTCTCACTCTAAAACTTGGTGCTACTGTCCATGTTTTGTAGGTAGCAGAAAACATGAAATGGGGCGAGTCGGTTCTTCACGATAGTATATTGGATTTCTGTGAAATTGTGAACACTGAAAGTACTGTGAGTCTATTTTATGCACACAAAATTTTAGCTCAAAGAAATTTGTATTTTGTGAGATATTAATGAATAAGTGGTTCCACTGTGTAACTGCAATTTTAAGACATCTCCCATTATCTCTAAAACCACTGACCATAGTCCTAGACTCATGCTCTTCAATGTTGGGAGCAGGATCCCCAAAATGGTCTTTTTTTTTTGCTTTTTTTTTTTTGGAGCCGTTCAAGATCCTCAAAATGTTGATCCCCAAAAGGTTGGTATCGAGATCCCTAACATATTTGGATCTCGACCCCTAAACATATGCATTGTATGGATGATTGTCCCAACCATAGGAACTTCTAGCCTTTCATGACTTCCAAGACTCCAACTCATGACCCTAACAATTATGACTGGATGTAATTCCTTACATGAATTGGCATCATCTTGGTTTAGCCAGGCATTCTGATTTCTAGGTTTTTTTTCTTTCTTTTTTTTTTCCTTTTTTTTTTGGGGAAATGTATAGCTTTTCTTTTTTTTGATAACACTAACTGTTGGGGAAATTTTATTTCTATTATTTTCTTGTATTCTACACATTATTGATGACATAGCACAGTTTCTTGATCTGAACTGTAGATGCTAGATACTTGTGATGAATAAGAGACTTGACGTCCTCATACAGTTTTTCTGCTTAAGGAGCATTCTTTTTCTTTTTGAGAATGTTAACATTGTATCAAAGGCATAAAAAATACAAAATGTTTACAAAGTTTGAGGACTATATACATCCAAAAAATGGGACTATATACATCCAAAAAATGGGACTCCCCTTAGTGGAGTCATATACAAAATACGGGGGGTCAAAGGGATGAGGCCATAGTTGATGGAAACGCTGGGGAACCCGAATCGTTTTAGGAACCAGAATCGCAGAATCGCGACCGGATCGAAGATTCCTATCTTAGGAATCGTTGTCCATACAATAGGAATCACTAGGAAAGAGAGTCCTAGTTTTTGAGAATTGTGTTTCGATCGAAACAGATCTAAGTTTCATTCACATATGGAATCGAGATTCCGTCCTCTTTGGAATCAAGATTCCCATCCCCCTAGAATCGACACTCCAGGAGTCAAGATTCCCATCCCCATGGAATCGACACTTCAAGAGTCAAGATTCCTTAATATGCGGAGTCGAGTTTCCAACATCTATGGAATCGAGTTTCTGACATATATGGAACAAAGATATATTGATATTTCGAATCGTGATTCTAGCATATTTGGAATCAAGTTTCTGAAGTATAAGGATAAGAGATCCATGCCAGTTTGACATCGAGATTTACAATAATATGGACTATGGAATGCATTTGACGACCCCTACGAGGAATCGAGATTTCATTTTAATAGAGAAGGAAACGACAAGCACATCTTGAGCCTCATCAACTTTAGAACCTATATTGGATGTTTTTTATTAGAAGGTTTCGTAAATTTTAAAGTGATTGTGTTGACAATTGAACTTACGGTCATTATATACAAAAGACAAGTATTTCTAAATTGTGATTTTGACTTCATTATTATAAAGACAAAATAGGATTATGTCTATGCCGTGGGTTTTACTTTTAATTGTATGTGTTGTATTTACCAGTCATATTTTAAATTTAAAGTAAAAGCAATCTAGGGTGGCACAAGTAAGATAATGAAACATTGCAAACACTAGAAGCATTCGAAGGAAGATTTTTACTCCAATTGATGTGGAATCAAGATTTAATCCTCGCTGGAATCCAGATTCGATATATATGGGAACGTCTACCCACGATTAATGGGTTCAAGTTTCTAAAGATGTGTTGGATCGAGATTTTGAAATTAAGGAATCGAGTTTTCTTGATTCCGATAAATGGTTTCTAAAGATGTGCTGAATCAAGATTCTGAAATTAAAGAATCGAGTTTCCTTGGTTCTAAAAAATGGTATCTAAATATGTGTTGAATCATGATTTCGAAATAAAGGAATCGAGTTTCCTTGGTTCCAAAAAACGATTTTTGTGGAGATTCCTTAACAGAAACACGAAATCGGGTTTCGAAACCGGAACGTGAGGTCGGCAAAGAGATTCCTGTAATATAGGCGAGCCACTCCACCAGCTTGAGATGATGATTGAGGCTGCAAAAATTATTCAATCACTTGAGTATTAGCACCTTCTTTGGCAAGTGAATTTGCGTGTGAATTACTTTTGCGCCAAACGTGTTTCCAAGAAATCGATAGGCCCGAGCAAAGGTGCGCAATTTCTTCGAAATGTATGCTAGAGACCAGGCATAGGGGGTGGAAGCGGAGGCCCAGCTAATTACATTGTGCGAATAACCTTCCACAATGAGGGTAGAGGACCAACTATGGTTGAAGAGTCTAAGGCCTTTAAGGAGTGTGTGAGCTTCTGCCATATGGGAGTCGAAGTGTCTGATAGGTTTGGAGTAGGAAACCAAGATTACACCCTCGTGGTTCCTAAACAAGCCACCAACACCAGCCGGTCTGTGGTTACCAAGGGAACACCCATCAAAATTCAGCTTGATGGCACCTGGGTCAGGAGGAATCTAGTGGGAGGCCTGGGGAACCTGGGGTGCGAAAGATGAAGGAGCTGGTCTTGGTGAAAGGCCGAGTGATGGATACCTTTGAAGAGTTCATGGTTAGGGGCCCTAAAAATCACCATATATTTGATCTTGTCAAACAAAACCGAGGTAGACTTGTATTGTCCTTGGAAAATCTTATTATTGCGCTTGATCCACATAGTCCAAAGGAGCGCGAAGTTTGATGCCTTCCAGAGGAGAATGCCAGGCTTAGGCCGAGGTATGGTTGATAGGAAGAAAAGAGGCGAGGGATAGATTGGGGGGTGACACAATTGCCAATGAAAAAGGCGAAGAAGGAGACTCAAGAGGAGAGAGAGCGGTACAGCAGATGAATAAGTGTTCGTTGGTTTCCTCGGCCTCGAAGCACGTGGTACATCGGATGGGTAAGGGTAAGCCTACTCTCTGAGGTGGTCTACTGTGAGGACCCTTTGGTGGAAGGCAATCCAATTGAAGAAGTGGGGTTTAAGGGAAAGGTGGGAGGTTGGAGAAGCTCTTGGTAAAAATAGGAAACCATAAAGAGGCCAGAGGGTGAGGGCCACCAGATGACCCTATCCTCGCCTTGGACGGGGATGGAGGAAGAATTCAGAAGAGCTGAGAGGTCAAGGAACTCTTGGAGTTCATTGTCTGAAGGGGGCCTCCTAAAGGTAGTGCTCCACACACATTTGGATTCTTGGATATTGAATACTGCAGCAACGGATTTGTGTCTATTGATTGTGAGAAGGAAGAGGGAGGGGAAGGGATTCATAAAGGGGGAGGTTCCAAACCATAATTTGGACCAAAATTTGGTTCCAGTACCAGCCTGTGCTAAAATGCGAGTATTCTGTTTGAACACCTTGAGGGTGTTAAAGAGTGTGCACCATACACCTGAAGCCCTGCTTTAAGCTCTATAGGAGGGTAGCCAGGAGGAAGGCTGGAGGTGGTATTTTTGTTGCAGTACCAGCTGCCAAAGGTGATTGGATTGGGTGGTGTAGCGCCATCACCATTTACCCAAGAGGGCAGTATTGTTCGCTTTGAGCTTTCTTTGGGCATCAAATCAAACCTTGTTGGCTAGTTTGTATTGCTAGTATGTTGTATTGGTGTTCTTGTAACCATTGTTGTGTATGCATATAATGTTGGAGTAGCCGTCTAAACTTTTTCAAGTTGCATTTTTAAGTTATTTATTCCATGTAGATCTCTCTAATCAAAGTTGTAGAGGAATGACATGGCGTCAATCTATTGTGCTTCCTATTGACCTCTCTTTCTTTCCATTCCTTTTGCATTCTTAGATGGTACTTGTGACAAAATAATATTATGTGCTGTGTAAAATAGACCAATAGTCATAAACTTCCATTGTCACTTGATCACATCCCTGTTCCATTGATATATTAGAAATCCAGCCGAAGGAATTCCTGATCTTGGCAACCTTCCTTCCACATGTAATCTTAGGATATCATTAACTTCCATATTTATTTTATAGGATTTGAAAAATTTTCTCTGTATCTATAGCAAAAATGGTGTGATATGTACAGTTGGTTCCTTATGCCACATAAAAAAAATTAAACTATATGTAGCCATTGATGCCAGGAGTAAATATGAAATAACTCATTTTCTATTGCCTAGTTGGATCCAGTGCCATATGCTTCTTACTAAGAACTTTATTGAGATGTGTGTGGAGCATAGAGCCACAGACTTCTTGTTCCAGTCCCTCATTATTTAGGAAGTTTGATCAGATAATGAATTATACAATCGAACCTATGTTGGGAATGGGTGTTTTGCATAGTTATTGGAGTCCTCTCCGTGTGTTCTCGATGTACCTATGCTGAAGTTTCTGCTGTCACATATTAATAATAAATATGTAAAGGCGAGGAATACACAATAACTTTCCAGGAAGAAAGGGTTCCTATGATGTAGTAAATGTTATTGGGCAGAGCGGTTTCTTCTATTAAAAACATCATCGATTTTATTGACATAATTACTGTAGCTCATGTTCATAAAGAGAGATTGGAAATATAGTTAATAGACCCTGTAGCTCCATAACAGTGTCAATGAGGCTTGATGTAGTATCAATTGGGCCTTGATGAAGCTTCACTGACTTGCTTCCCCAGAATTAAATTATTCATTTATGTTTCTCTTGTTGTTCATCGTCGCCTCTTTTGCCATACACTATAATGCTGCAAGGTTTGTACTCGGGCGAGAGAGGTTGCTTTAGGCCTTCCTCTTTTTCTGGGGTAGTTTAGTGGGAGGATTTGATCTACGATGTAATGTTGCAATCATCAACACCTTAATCAATCAAGCTGAAGCTTGAATCCTTTCCTTTAGACCTTTTTATAGGACTGCCTCAAGGCACTATTGTTGATGCACTTCTTGTGGCCTGACCATATTTGTTTGTTGATGTTTAGTATTTACCAAAACTGAAGCCATTGTTAAACTACATTTAAGATTTTCATGTGTTGTCATGATTTTGCATTTTCCTTCAGTTAGATATTCATAAATCATTTTTCGTGCTCCTCATCTTTGACATTTGATTTTTTTTGTTTTTTTTTGCATTCCTTTTCAGGCAAGTGAATTGCTGAGGCACACATCATTGCTTTCAGTTTCCAGCCTGATAAATAATCTTCGTAGCCATGGTATGCACTCACTTAGTCTGGAGATAGTAGAAGTTGTGATTGCTTGTAAAAATGTCACATTGTAGACCATTTATAAATTAGTGCCTTTGGCCTGATGGTGGAACTCCTTCTTCGCAAGAGAGAGTTAGTGTTCAATCCTCCCCCATTAAAGACCAAGATGGCCTCTAGATGGGGCTTGGTACATTCTTTGTGCACGTCGACTTGGTCAGGTGCTGAGTTGGGTCACAAAGTTTCAATTTGTGATTTAGGTACCATATCAATGTATAATGTTGAAAGCATTGGGGAATTTCTAACATTATTTTTTATTTTATTCATTATTGTAAGGAGACACCTATGAGTAGCTATGAGTTTACGAAGGCATATAGGTTTGATAATACTCCTATGATATTGGTGGATGCAACAAACCATGGATCCATTGTCTAATGATATCTTTTCCTTGGAAATGGTGGAGACACTAATGCAGTGAAACTTCAAACAAATCATAATATGTAAGTTCAAAACATTAAAGTGGAATGTAGTAAAAGCAAAAGGCCCATTTTGGATTAGACTATTTCATCACAAGATCCTTGGGTTGGGGAGTAACTTTTTTTTTTTCTTTTATTGGAAGTTGCATTAAGATTCAGAGGGGATTACAGCATCAAAACTCATGTTGATCTCACATACAATGTTGTTTACATCATATTTTCTGGGATCTCCCAACATTGGTGCTGAATCCACTTTGGAATCTCACTCCAACGCTTTGGGAAAAGAATCATCGAGGGATCTCAATTTTTAAATTTTGGGATCTCTATGCTCTCTGTTAGGGATCCCGATTCCTATTATTAGGGATCTCGATCCCAACTTTAAAGACCAAAATAATAATCAAACTAATAATTTTCTTAATTTATAGCCAGCTAACAACACAATTATACTTTTAATATAGTTGCATTGCTTGTTAGTTTTACTTTGAAGAGTTTTTATAGTCTTAAATTGTACATACTCTTTAGGGATGAGAGCAAGATCCTTGAAAGATCAAGATTGAGATCCCAAAAGGTCAGGATCAAGATCCCCAAAAGGCTGGGATCTCGATGCCTATCATATGGTATCTAGATCCCTAACAAATGCATTGGGCGAATGACGGTCTCAATCATAGGGATCTTCTAGCATTTCACGATTCTTTGCTCCCATTCCCAATCCCGCTTTTAGTCCTACTCCCGATCCCAACAACTATGATTGGCATTTACTTGGCTTCCAGTGCACCATCCTCTGGATACAAATAAAAGAGAAACAAAAAACAAAATATAGAAAACGTTATCGTCTGGATGGGCATTAGTACTGTTCACAGAGCTCTCAGGTCTTTGCTGCTTGTCTCCTTTCTAGCCCGAGTTTGACCAAATTGATGATGGCCCTATTGATGCTATCAACTATTATTTCTGTATCTCTTTCTTCTTCATACAATGCTCAACCATTTCTTTCTTATGTGAGGTAGCTGTTTCTGTGTACTGTGAATGATGACCACCAATTATACTTTTCATTGGCTGTATGTGATGTGATATTGGTGTAAGTAAGGTTGTTGATTCTGGGGGAAGGAAGGGAGTATTGCTTGGTGATGGCACATTGATTTACCAACCATGGGCTTTTTCTGAGGTGGTTTATTTACAGACTTCTTTCCCCTGAATTAATGCAATGTAGCCTAACTTAAAAACTATAATATATATTTACCCAAAACAAAAACTACAATATATATTTTTTTTAATGTAGATAAAATGTCACTAATTCAAAAATGTGTATACGTGGTATATTTCTTGTACAAAAGCAAGTCCATACATGAAAGACTCTTGCAGTTTAATAAGTTGAAATTAAATTTTCTAACATGCATACCTAACAAGTTAGGCCTCCAAAGTGTTAAGACTAGAGAAGTTTTGGAGTCTCCATCCCCCTGTGAAGGAGTCTACGAGCTCGTTAAAATGATGCAAAACTCAGTCTTGCTCATGATGCTAAGATGATGAAAAATCTCATCAAATACATTTTAATATTATATTATATAATGTTGTATAATATAATATTATATTATATTATATTATGTAATATAATATAATATAATATAATATGATACTATATTATATTATGCATTTTATAATGTTTTATATGCACATTATAAAATAAGGTGAAACTAGGTCAAATTTTAAAAAATTAACAAATTATTCATCTTTTACTGTTATGTATAATTGGGCCACGGATAGTCCATCATAAGAGAGTCCCATCAAAAATTGATTGGGATTGTAGGGCCATGACAAGAAAGGGAATTGAAAATTATCCTTAAACCATCGTGGTCTTTCAATTGTGTTTATGGAGATCTCTCTTTGATTTCCTATCAAGATAAGGCATATAACCAACATGTATAGATACACTACTTAGTTAATGACAATAACCTTCTTCATAATTGATCTTTGTAATTGACAATGCGTCTGATCATATTTAGATTTACTATAGGATCAAGATCCTATGGTAGATGTGATCGAGATCCAATGCTAAATGGGATCTATATTCCATTTTATCAGGAGCTAGATCTTAAGGAGGAGCAGTTCTGGGAGTGTGGAACCTTGTGCGTGGAGTTGGACCATCACCTAGGGAAGTAACTGCCCATAACTGTTATTCCAATGGCAATATTCTCTACCACTCAGCCAGGTTATTAGTAGGATAATCCCCTTTCCAATCAATGCTTAACTTTTTCTAGCTGGAGTGCAGGTTTCTAATGTCGAATACGAGCAACCAAAACTCTACTTTGTTTGAGCTGCATCCTTGTAGAGGACCTACAGGGCCGTAACCCAGTGCTGGTCCTGCCTAAGCAGGGTCCCTGGAGGGGTGAGCTGGAAATGGTCATAACCTTTTGGCTTATGCACAAAGTGGTCGCTCGCAGGACTCGAACTCGTGCTCTTGTGCTGGCTACCCGAGCCTCGTAGAGGACCTAAGTGTGTTGTTTTAAAAAGCAGACCACCCAGCTCCTAGGCGCTCCAAAAGGCTTGGGCGCTTCGCTTAGGCCTAGGTGGCCAAATTAGACGGGTTGTCCCTGGGTGGCTGGCTAGGCGGTAGGGCACCCACCTAGGCGGTTCATTTGAAACTTAAAACCACTAGAGCCCATTTTAAAGAGAGAAACCTAAAAAAAAAAAAATTAGATTGTGTGATTTTCATTGGATCGAAGTATTTCTCAAAGTTACGGGAAATGGATCCAAACATCACCCATTAAGATTAGATTTAGTTTTGGAGTTTGTTTAGGCCTATTAGAGGGTGTTTTTGAAGATTTTAGCACTAGAAAACATCTCAGAAATGGAAGTTTGGAGATCGAGCAATCAAAGTAAATGGAAAATTTTATTTTTAGATTGCTTGTATTATTTTGAGATGTCTTCTTCAGGATCTAGTCGAAGTGGTGATCTGTGTTGGAAATATGGATATAACCCGAATCGTTTGGATAAAAATGGCATTAGATGCAATTATTGTGAAAGGATACAAAAAGGGCATAAACTGGTTTAAGAAACATCTTGTCAGTATTAGGGGGAATGTTGCCCTTTGTAAAAATGTTCCTGAAGCTATCAAAGAGGAGATTAACCTATATATGAGTTTAGTAAAACACAAACAGGGACAAAATCCTTGTCATTTGGATAAGCCTATTTCTGGTTCTGCTAAAAGAGGTGATCTGGCTTGGAAGTATGGTTATAACTTGAAACCAAACGATAAAAATTGTATAAGGTGTAATTTTTGTGAAAAAGATATCAATGGGGTATTAATTGATTCAAGAAACACCTTACCGGTATTAAAGGGAATATTGCTTCTTGTAAAAAGGTTCTTAAAGCTATTCAGGACAAGATTAGATAATATTTGAATTTAGTAGAACTAGAAAAGGAAGAAAATGAGCCGTGTTTTATGGAAATATCTTCTCTAGGTTTTTCTAGAAGTGGTGATCCGGGTTGGAAGTACGGTTATAACCCAAATCCAAATGACAAAATCGTATTAGGTGTAATTATTGTAGAAAGGATACTAATAGGGGTATTTACCAGTTCAATAAACACCTTGCCGGTATTAAGGGGGATGTTGTCCCATGTAAAAAAATTTTGAGGCTACCAGGGAAGAGATTATACAATATTTGAGTTCAAGGAAATACAAAAAGAAAGAAAAGGGTGAAGAAGCACTAGGTAGAGCAGCCAAGATTCCTAAGGCCTCGTCTGCACAGAGTAAGAGGGTGGTATAAGAAGAGGAGGAAGGGGCAGATTTAGAAGAAATAGAGGAGGACAAGCGTTATGTTGAAGAGGGAGATGATTGCAATGATGATGACCTCGAATCTGATGCATATGATGAGGCTTACCCTACTCCTTCTGATGATGACTGAAGAATGAAGACACTTGACTCTTGGTGTTGACTATTGAGTTTTAGACTGTATATATATTTTTTCTCTTATTTGTTAGTTTCTAGTTTCTACTGTTTAACTCTTGTGTGTATGCTTGTATGGTTCTAGCATTGTATGGAAATATGGATTATGGACTATCCAAATTCTCCTCATTCACGAAAATATAGATTATGGATTATGTGTTATATGGTTATACTGTTCGACTTAGACACTTACACTACATACATTTTTCTTTCTATTGGGTGCCCACCTAGGTGCCTGCCTAGGCACTGGGCTGCCTGGACCCCCCCGGCCGCCTAGGTGCCGCCTAACATTTTTTGAAACACTGCCTGAGTAAGTAATATTTGTTATTGATGGCGTCTCACTAGCCCTCACTCATGTTCTCCCCTGGTTGCCTCTAGAACTTCCACTGAAATTCAGTTTCACAAAGCCTTTAGAAATTGGTGGCCAGTTGGCAGCTCAGGAGCTTACCGGTTGCAATCTCCTTCGAACTTCCATTAGTGTCAAAGTTATACATACAGTACCCCCAAAACTGTTTCCTATATTTGGCCCAGGAAGCTACAGTAATTTTGATTTGTTCTTTCTCTTGTTCCTCTTTTGTGCTTAACCAGGTGAGCCATGTCACAGTAACCTCCAAAGGATCAAGCCCAGCTTAGGCAGGAGGAAGTATGCCACTGCTGCATCAGAGCTTCTACCGGATCTTGTACAACCTTGTAAAGGCCAAATATAGGACAAAGCCCATCACTGCATGCACTGTGCTTCAATATAAAAAAGGGCATCTGGCTGACTCTGGTGCCTGTTTACATAACAAACATACATTTGGGATCACCACAATCTGGGTCAGGACTTGATACCTAGATTTCGCTGAAAGAATATCTTTAATCATCTTGTCTTCCTTATTCGGCCTATAGTATGCTACTGAAGTGCAGTAAGCAATCCCAACTGTGATTGGATTTTTCCTTGAAAACATGTCTACGAGACGAATTTCATACTGTCTGAAACCCAACTCCCTCCACCACGTCATTAATTTTTGTTTCAAGATTTGTAGCCAATGCAAACAAGTTGGGGTAGTATTCCTTAATAGTAGTGGATTCTAAGTCTAACCAAGGGTCAAGCCAAAACATGACTCCCCAGCTTGGTATCTGGTGTGTTGGACAAGCTTGCATCAGCTCCAATTAATCTCACAACATCCTCCAGATATCTTTCACAGTTAGGAGTTGGTTTCACCAACCACCCTTTCTCCTGTAGGCCGTACTTGCTCGTCACCACTTCGTTCCACAATTCTCCACCACCATTTTCTTAACGGAGCCAAGTTTATTTATTTTGAGCTTTGGATCTCCTGGTGCCCTTAACTATAGGTTAAACGGGCCTTCTCCCGTTTCACCAAGTGTTCTTGTGTTTACCCCTCGTTACTTTTCTTGACCTCTTTGGCAACAGAATTGGGCACAGTACATAACAATACGCAGTATACATACAGGTGGATTGATCTGTCAGATTTGATGATGGTTGATCTACCTCCCATAAATTGGTACTTTTGTCTTCCACACTGCCCTTTTTTTTTTGTGTAGAACCTGTCTATGTCACACACCCCTCTCATTTCCTAAGGGAGGGCCTAGGCATTTGTTCGGTAGTAAATCAGTTCCACACCTAACATGTCTGAGCAGATCTACTAGCTAGTTTTCTTCTAAAGAAACTCCAAAGAGCTTTGTTTTTTGACGTATTTACTCTTATCCTGACCGCCTTGTGCACAGCCACAGATTTTTCATTTCTTCAGTTTTTGTATAACAAAATAGCAGTGTAATCTGCATAATGCAGATATGACACTATTGGACCATTTGCAGATAAGAAAAACCCTTTATTTTGCCAGAAACATAAACCCATTCACATACCACTAAAAGTCTCAGCAATTATACCTAACAGGAAATGGGATAACGGATCAGCATGTCAAAGACATTTATAGCTCTGAAAGAAGCCTTTAGGCAATCCCTTGATTAGAACTGGTAACTGCATGGTAGGGAAGCATCCTCTATCCAATTTCTCCATCTATCCTTAAATGCTATGAATTGCATTATGTCCTTGAGATAATCTCAGTCAACACTGCCATATATCTTTTTGAGGTGAAGTTTGCAAATCATCTCTGGCTTCCTTTCTTTGTCTCAAATGAATACACTCATGCGCAAATAAGGGCCCATCCAAAATGTCTCTCTCTCTCGCAAAGGCTGCCTGTGGAAGTGGAGGACTTCTTGTAGCCTGCTTGCAAAGACCTTTGATATGATTTTGTATGTATTATTAAGTAGACTGTAGACTAGTAGATCGTTAATCTTCGGTATTTTCCACCCCCTACTTTGGAACAGGAGCAACGAAGGTGGAATTCATAGCCTTGTTTATCCTTCCCCTTCCATAAAACTCTTTCATAATGAAAAATGTCATTTTTATTTCTTCTTCATTAGATGACCTTTCCTGCCATGTTATAATCCTGGGTCAGTTTCTTTAATGGGATTCAGGCAATTGAAATGAACGACCGGGAATCAGGCTTGGGCTTGGGCTTGGGCTTGGGCTTGAGGGGTTTGGTTGGCAGTTGACATCAAGCAACACTACATCTCAAGTTTGAGCCCTACCACTGAACTACCCAAAAAAAGAAAAAAAAAATGAAAGATCTACTCTCAGCCTTGAATAAATTTTGAAAATAAGCCACTATGGCATTGTCATGTTCTAATGAATTAGGGAAGTATTGACCACAAATACAAGTTATTTTACCTCCTCCAATGGATTGAATTTGCTATTTCCTTTGACAGCTCATCAATCTTCACTTGTATATTTTCAAATATCCTCCTTGTTCCATCTTTTTTAAATGTATCTTGAGTGGCTGGAGTTTCGTATAGGGTACGAACCTGCCTACATTGCTCAAGTTTGAAAGAACTCCACGTTCTACTCCCTAATGTCAATCAGTATGTTTTGACCCAAAAAAAAAAAACCTACAATCAGTATCTTAATTTCTGAACATTACAAAATTTCCCAACTGGGTTTGTGGAACTAAATTACCGCAAGTTCTACAAACTTTATTCAGCCATTGATTTGCTTTCTATGCATCCAGTTGGAATTTAACTGCAATGTGTCGTTGATTTTCCTGTTGTCCTCTACAGATCAAGTTGCATCTCTCTTCTGGTTGTTGCATTCGGACCTTCATGAGCCCAGAGCAATTTTGTCCCTTGAATACTTGTCTAGTATGGTGGCTGGTTTGGAACCCATCGCTTCGCCTTCAACAGATGCTCAAAGAAATCACCATAATCACCTATTTCAGCTTGAACAGAACTCTAGAAGAGGAAAATTGCACATGAGGTTGAAGCGCCGGAATGGGAGAGTCAAAATTCTCGTGAGTTTATGACTGTCTTCTTCTTTTGTCTCTTTTTTACTGGATAAAAAGCATTTCAAGTCAAAATTTAACCAGGATTTTTCTTCCTTTTCTGCCCTTGAGTTCAATGGGTTTTTGTTTAATTACATCTGGGAATGGATCATGTTGTTTTAACTGAGCTCGGTTTTCATCATTTGGTTTTTGTGCTGCAGTTTGAGGAGTTTGATGTGGAGCAAGGGGGCATCAAGTTTGTTCCAGTTTCTTTGGGAAATGCTATTCGGAATGATGCTATTTTGCCTAAGGTTTATTTCTTTTCTCTCTTGTAGTGCTGTGTTCTTTAATCAACTAGAAAAAGAGAATGAGAAACACATGTATCCTTCTATCTCTTTTCCTCTGTTGTATCATTTCTTGCAGTACTGCTCAACAGGTAAGAGACCAATGTGCACCACTCCATTATTCTTATGGTGTAGTTAGGTAGAGTGAGAAACCCATCTATCTGTTTCTCACCCTTCCTCTATTACATCATATATTTACTGAACCAGGTTGGAGGCCCATCTACATTTTCCTTTTATTTGTTTCTGTTCTGCCATTTTATTACAGGATCCATGTAAATGTCGTTGGTATTAAACAGGTTCAGTTCAATCTCCAACTAACTGATAAAGAACGAGGTGATAGGGCAAAAGTTATACTTCCCTTTGAACACCAAGGTGATCAACTGTATGTAAGCTTGCAATTATTCACGCACACTCCACATACACATTTACATGCATGTCTGGGTCTGACCAACGGCAATTACTCTCATATACATGCATGCGTGTTTGAGGATGCCCCATTAAGTAATATTTTCTTCTGATTATCTATTTTATGCTTAACTACTTGTGACTAAGAGCTCTCTCTCTCTCTCTCTCTCTCAGGGAATGGCGAGGACATAAAGATTTATGACGGTCGAGGACCCATTGCAGATGCCCCAAAAAATATATTTCCCACCCCACGGTTGGATGAATCAGCTTCTGCAACAATAACCACATCATCCAATGGTGGAAAAGGTGAGATCCATTATTTTCGTGATTCAGACGAAGAGGCTCTTGACACCGATGAAGATCCAGATGATGATTTGGATATTTGAGTTTCATTCTCAGGTCTGTTTCCTTCGATTATTACGGGAAAAAGAATACACAATTTTAAAATCAATAGTTCGTTTGTTTGTTCTCGCTTTGTCAGGTTCTTACGAGTTATTGGTCTTCTTCAGCCAGTGTAGAATGTAATGTTCCCAGGAATGATATTTCAAAAGATGAAGTATATTTCCAAGGTTTTCCTTGTTTTCAAACTCGTGTTATTTAGATTTGCTCATGGACATGCATACTAAGATTCAAGGTCAAGCCTTTATTGTATTTGAACACAAGAGAAGAGGTAAAGGGCTCTACTTCCACTCAGCCCACAGGCCTCCATGTGAATGTCCTAACCTTCCCCATTGTCTTTGCAAGTGCATGGCCCTCAGCTGAACGGTTGGAAGTGGCTACGATTCCTTTCCATAGCATTGCATTCATACAACAAATACATGCAGTGAGCTATGGTACTTGGGGATCTTTTTTAATATAGACCTTCACATTTTCTCCACTAATATCCTATCCAGAAAGCTAAATGATTTGCTCATGCTGGAGTCTATTGACCATTTGCTCTCCTGGTTAAAACCTAATCTAGGAGTAATTTTTTACCCCGAAGTTTGGGAATATAATCTCTTCAAACTAGATCATCACCATCCAAACCTTATACCAGTTATTTGGGGTCGGCAATCTCTTCAAACTAGATAGTAACCCTAATAGGGGAGAGAGAAAGAGGCCAGGAGAGAAGGAATCAGATTGTACTTTGTATGTGCCTTAAAAGAGTCTTAAGATTAAATAGAGACTTCGATATTTTAAGGGTAAGGCATAAGTGTTTAGGAACTCAAATTCTAATTTTGCTCTTTGAAAGGAATCATCTGATTTTAGATTGAAAAAATCCTCCCAAGTAGTTGTTTTACTTGAAGGATTAAGTCTATAATATACGCCCTAGTTCATGCATCTGGGTGAAATTTTTTGTGTATTACCACTTGAGGGTTTGCTGTAATATCTGGCTCCTTTTTACTAAGGAGCGTAATGTAGGAGTGAAAGCTTTAGTGCGTATTATTAAGAGCTGGTTTGAAGTAAAATCCAGTGTTGCAATGAGTGAGCTTGTAGTGGTGCTCATGCTGTCATATTTTTACCCTCAAACTACCACTTTTTTAAGTACAAGGAAAGCCTTTATATAAGGTTGAGGCCCTAAACAATCACATCTCAAAAATTCATTATAATAAATTTTTTTTTATTTTGAAAGACCCTCAAATTTGATCATCGACTTTTTCGACTTTGAAATACATGGACACTAAGTAAAAAATAAAAAAAAGACTTCAAGTCTTGGAAATAGGTTATCTAGACCGTCAATTTTAATTGTTTATAGATTTTTTCTATCTGCACTATGTTTGAAGTTTTAAAATTTATAATTAAAAATAAAAATAAATTTTTAGGCCATTTCAAAGATTTTTGGTACTGAACATCTTTCGACACTATGGAAAAGTGCGCTTTATTTTGAATGTTTAGGGCCTCAACCGTATACAAACCATACCCTGGTTTAAAAGCACATTTTAACCGTTATTATGGTAAAAAAATAGAAAACGATTTTGCAATAATTCAAAGAATTAAAGTGAAGTAAATTAATTAGCCCATTAGTACTAGGAAAAAGTTTATATAGAGCCGAGGTTGTAAGCAATCAAATTAGAGTCAACCTCAAAAATATCACAAGAAATATCACTAGAAGCTGTTGTTTTAATGTTAAAATATCCTCAAATTGATCATCTCGACATCAAGATGCATGGATATGAGAAAAAATGGATTTCAAGTCCTGAAAATAGTGCATTTCATAACACATTTTTGGGTCGTCAATTTCAAGATTTTTAAGTTTTCATAGATTTGCTCGATCTACATTATTTTTTAAACTTTAAATTTTATAATTGAAAATGAAAATATATTTTAAGGTTATCACAAAGATTCCCAGTATTGAAACCACATTTCTCGACACTATTAGAAGGTGTGTTTTACTTTGATTGTTTAGAGCCACGGCTCTATACAAACCAGGCCCTTAGTAGTATATTTATCAAAAAGCCCAATTATGGTGTGGTTGCAGCCGCACCATTATGCCATCTGTGCCGTTCACTTAAAGAGAGGGCACATAAGTCTAACATACTGTCAGAAATTTAAGAAGGAAAATGGCTTGATAGGGCTGCAGCCATATTACGATAAGTAGAGTCTCACCTCGTAACTCATCAAAAATTGCAATTCAAGTGTTAGAAAATTTTTACATCGATTATCTTGGCTTGAAGATTATAGTTGTATTAAAAAAAAAAAAAAAAAAGATTTCTAGCTCGAAAAGGCACTATTGTAATAAATTATCAATACCATTCATTTCCCCTTAAAAGTAAGTGTTCATAGATCCGCAAGATCTTTACCATGTTTTGAGTTTCGAATTTCATTGTCAGTGTTGGAAATTGATTTTATAACCATCATAGAGATTTATGTTGCCAAAAGTGCTTTCCATATGAGGAATTGAGGTGAAGCTTTATTTCGTTTTCAAAAAACCTAGGCCCTTATAGAAACCTCATCCATTTAAAAAATGTAGGGACTTTTGATTGTATATCGAATGGCGTCTTTTGTAATTAACCAAAGAATGAGCCTCACCTCAAATCTTCGTCTACAGAGAACTTTTGACAATGAAAATCTCTAGGATGGCTCTAAAATCAATTTTCAATACCGACAATGAAATTTAGAATTCAAAAAATGGTAAAGATCTTACGGATCTATGAACACTTATTTTTAGGCCAAAATAGACAGTCTAGATAATTTGTTACTATACACACTATTTTTGGAGCTTGAAATTCGAATTTGTTTTCACAACCATAATGTTCAAGCCAAGATGATCGATTTCTAAGTTTTTCAATGTTTGAATTACAATTTTCAATGAGTTATGAGGTGAGGCTTTATTAATTTTGATAGGTTCCAACCCTATCAAACTATTTTCCTTAATCAAATGGTCAATTAAGATTTCTTTTTCTTTTTCTTTTCTTTTTTTTGATAAAGAGTACCTCATTAGAAAAAGGAGTTAAAAAAATGCAAATAGAAAGCAACTTACAAATCTCCACGTTACAGAGCCAAGAGAGAAACCCCCTACTTGGCAAGTGGATCCGCTTTTTTTTTCTTGGGTAATTCAGTGGGGATAATGAGCTCCTACCCATTTTTTAAATCGATAGTAGTTTTTTAATGTGTTTAAGTGATAATGAAAACTTAAACGTTAAATGGGGCACAAGTAATGCTACTACCACTATGACCCCAATGATCCGCTTCACCATTAGCTTTTTTATATACATGGGAGAAACAGATGCTCAATGAACTAGAATGGTTAACAATGTGCATCCAAACCAACCTTAACTTTCAAGGCACTGTCTGCTCTCTACAACACGATCTGATAGCATTTTATGAAGGAAAAGTTTAGATACGGATGCCACCTTATAATGTAGAACTACGGATGCCCCTAAAAAATCCATTGGAAAAAGTAGTTTTAATGTTGAAAAACCTTTGATTGATCATCTCGACATCGAGATGTATGACTATGAAAAATAAAAAGATTTTAAATCTAAAAAGCAGTGCATTTTACAACATATTATCTGCACTATTCATTTTCAATATTTTCATATGTTTATAGATCTACTTGATTTTAACTATTTTTTAAATTTAAAATTTTATAATTAGATATAAAAATAGATTTTGAGATAATCCTAAGAACATTTCACATCAAAATTATATACCATGATAAAATTTGAAGGAGCCCCTTACCTCTACACCTACGGATGCGTTCGTATGCAAACTACACCCTTTTGTGAATCATCCTCCAGGATTAAATTACCGCCCAAACTAAACGCAACAAAAAGTAAAGTGTCACTTCCTATAGCAAGGTCCTTGACTCCAACTCATTTGAAGAAATATTGCTCTAAGGACTAGAGTATGATAGGATCACAATATCCCTATGATATCTAATTAAACCTCTTATCCTAGTCAGGATTACCCATCGAGCTACCATCAAAATTAAGCTTTAAAGAGATCTGAGGAGGTGAAATATGATGACCACTCCCTTATTTACAACATTACTAAGATTCACAAAAATATCAACCATAGAGATGCACGACCACCATTGTTCAAAAAAGTGAACCGCCTAGCTCTAGGCGGTCCAAAAGGCCTGGGTGCATCATCCAGGTCTAGGCGGCCAAACTAGGCGGTGGTCCTTGGGCAGCTGCCTAGGCGGTGGTCCCTGAGCGGCCGCCCAGGGCCTGTGCCCTACCCAGAGGCAGACAAAAAAATTTTGTTTTTTTTCGTTTTTTTTAAGATATAAAAGTTTTAAAAGATAGATTTAGGTTCATTTGAAACCTAAACCCCAAGAAACCCTTTTAGAGAGAAAGAAACCTCCAAAAACTGCATTTCATTAGATTGAATCATCGAAGTGTTTCTCAAAGTTTGGAATTCAAGCAACCAAAGTAAGTGCAACTTTTAGATTGTTTATTTTAGTTTGAGATGTCTTCTACAAGAGTTAGTCGGAGTGGAGATCTGGATTGAAAATATGGATACAACCTGAATCCGAATGACAAAAATTGCATTAAATGCAATTTTGTGAAAAAGCTACAAAAGGATGTATAAACCGATTTAAGAAACATTTTGCTGGTATTAAGGGGGATGTTGCCTATTGTAAATATGTTCTTGAAGCTATCAGAGAGGAGATTAAGCAATTTATAAGTTATGTAAAACAAAAACAAGAACAAAATCCTTATCATAGATCTATTTATGCTAATTCTAGAAAAAGTGATCAGGGTTGAAAGTATGGGTACAACTCAAAACCAAATGATAAAAATTGTATAAGGTGTAATTTTTATGAAAAAAAATACCGATGGGGGTATTAGTCGATTCAGAAAACACATTGCTAGTGTTATAGGTAATGTTGCTTATTGTATAAAAGTTCCTAAAGCAGTTCGGGATGAGATTAGACATCTTCTGAATTTTGAAGAACCAGAAAAGAATGAAAATAAACCTTGTTCTGTGGAAGTATCTTCTCCAGGTTCTAGACGGAGTGGTGATCCTGGTTGGAAGTATGGTTATAACCCAAATAAAGGTGATAAAAACCGTATTAAATGTAATTATTGTGGAAAGGATACTAATGGAGACATTTATCAGTTTAAAAAACACTTTACGGGTATTAAGGGGGATGTTTCCCCTTGTAAAAATGTTCTTGCAGCTACCAAAAAGGAAATTATACAATATTTAAGTTCAGAGAAGCACAAAAAAAAGGTTAGAGCAGCCAAGACTCCTAAGGCCCCATCTGCACAAACTAGTAAGAAGAAAGTAAAAGAAGAGGAGGAAGAAGAGGCAGATTCAAAATAAACAGAGGAGGACGAGCGTTATGTTGGAGAGGGAGATGACTCTGATGATGATGGCCTCGGCTCTGATGCATATGATGAGGCTTGTTTTATTGATATTCTTCTGATGATGATGACGACGACTCTCTTGGTGCTGAATGTTGAGTGTTGAGTTTGTTGACTATTGCGTTGAGTCATGAGTATTGACTTTTGTTATACTGTATATTTTCTAAGTTTCTATTGTGTTAAGTGTTGTCTTTTAAATCCTACCTACACTTGTATGGTTTTACAGTTTACTGTTTTAACAATATGGATTATCAAATTCTCTTCTCAACATCCATCTCTTTTTTTTCAATTTGGAATATGGTATTATATTAATAATTTGGTATGGTTTTTATATTTTTTCAAATTTAAATTGGTAGCTGCCCAAGTTCTAGCCACTGGGTGGCTTGGAGTCCTAGACCACCTAGGACCCGTCTAGCGCTTTTTGATACACCGCCGACCACTCTCTTTATGAGTGTTTAGTTGTTAAATTTGAGCTATAAATAGGTACTATGTAGTGTGATGTTGGTCGTGATAGTGATGACTTTGATGGTGGTGGTACAATGTCATAGCGGTCATGGAGGCAGCGGTGGTGGTAATGGAGTGGTTGTGGTGGTGGTGGTCAATAAGCAGTGGTTATGGTGCAGTAATGGTGGTGGTGGTGGTGGTGCTGGCAGGTAGGTGGTGATGGTGGTGGCAACGGTCGCTTAGTGGTGGTGCAATGGTGTGGTGGTGGTGGAGGAGGAAGTGATGATTGTAGGGGTGGTGGTGATAGAGTAAGTGATTATCTACACGGTGGCGGTGGTGTAGTGGTAGTGGTAGTGGCAATGGTGATGGATTGAATATTTAGAGAGAGAGAGAGAGAGAGAGAGAGAGAGAGAGCCCAATTGAGTTTTATGGGAGAGTTGGAAAGATGGCCCTTTCTCTAACGCTTAGTAGAAAAGAAAAATGGTTTCAGATTTTCCCAATCAAATTTCCCAATAACCCTCATATTTCTGCACAACTCTTTAAGGCTTTAGAGAGAGATTTGAGGGCTGAAAAGGGCGAGAAATGGTGGGGCATCATCATTTTTATTGGGCTGAAGAAGGTTTGGAGAGATGGAAGCAGCAGATGCCAGCTTCGAGAGGAATGGGTCTTTGGGTTCAATGGCGGAATGGGAATCGAAGCCATTTTTTTTGCTGAAAGCTCTCGTAGAAGAAGAAGAAGAAGAGCTTCAACTCGGACAATGGTATGAAAGATTTAGGATCTCCATTGAGGGAGAGAAACATGGGGCTGTTGGGCGGGAGAGAGAGAAACAAAAAAACGGTAATGAGTGGATGAGAGACGGAGAGAGACGCTTGAATCCCACAAAATTCATCTTGGGTACCAATATATTTGGAGGTTATTCAAATATAAAAAGAAATAACTTCGCTCTTTCAACAGGATATATTAACTTGTATACTTCTAATTACAATACATTCTATATTATCCTGAAATAACTTGCATAATTCTAATTACAATAGATTCTATATTATCCTGAAATAACTTGCATAATTCTAATTACAATAGATTCTATATTATCCTGAAATATTAGAGTGTTATCAAACATTTTATATATTTAATTAATAAAGTTTTTATAATACAATTTACATTTCATACGTAATGTTAAATTGAATTAGGCTTATTGTAGCCAAATAGACACATATCCCTTTCTCATAAATTATAATCCCAAATAACTCCCTGGTCCTATAAATATCCCATGCAACCCCAAGTTAAATAAAATAATCCCTCCTTACTTCTTTTTTTATTGTTCAAATTACAAAATTTAAACAAAAAGTGACATTTAAACCCCACTTTTTTTTTTATTGTCCAAATTATAGAATTTAATCTTTCTTATTTTTTTTAATTATTTCATCAAAAAAATTAAATTTGTGATGCCCCTTTTATCATACTTGTGAGGTTCATGAGATGTGAGAGAGATAAGTACTTAGGGAAGGTTGCTAGAACAAGATGGATGAAGAGGTCCATGGGTGAGAAAGAAAAAGAAAGAGAATAAGAGCTTTTTGAGGATTTCGATAATAGGGTAATTAAGAAAAAAAGAACAACCCCATGGCCGAACACTGACCTTTTCTATCTAAAAACTTTAGAGAGCACTTCTTTTTTTCTTTTTTTTTTGTTTGAGAAATGAAAATTTTATTAGGAGAAAGAAGCCATTACAACTTAGGGTTATAACATGAAACCAAAAACACCAACAAAGAATAGGACATCTATTAATAGATAACGAACAAGCCTTACACCTTGTTTCGTAAAAAAATCAGCCTCCTCATTTGCCTCCATATACACATGCATTAAGGAGACATCTAGACTCAATTTTCTACATATAAAATCATTGATACTGCAAACTCCAAAGAGCAAGTTACTTGGATTATTTGATGACATTCAAAGAATCACCTTCAACAAAAATCTTGGTACCCAACGCTTTGCTTCAACAACCATCAACCCATGTAAGATGGCATTAATCTCAACCCCGTAGTATACAATCGACGAGACCCTAAAAATAAAGCTAACAAGATACCTTCATGATTTTTATGACACCACCTACAGCTGATAGCCCCAAGTTTTTCAAGAAACTTCCATCAAAATTAAGGTTGATGACGTCCACAGGGTGGAGTGGCCCAAGCAACAACGTTTCTCCTACTATAACACTCACCTTAATGTTTCATTAAGATGATACTTCATGCATGTGTAATTACCCACAAACATGACATGCCTAAACAGGTGACACCAGATTCGACACTAGAAACATGTGGTGAGGGTAAATCTTTAAAAAAAATTCTCCCCAACTGGAATTTTGGAAAACTTTGGGCATTTTCCACCAACACACCATAGAAAAATCTTGATGTTTCTTGACCATCTAAGGAATGAGATGGTCATTAGCAGAAACGCCACTTTGGTTTTATCATTCTCCCTTTCCCTTCTTCCATCTTTCCTATCCGAATAAAAACTTTAAAGGTATTGATATTTCTGCCTTGCTCTGTACCTTCAGTCATATGGACTACTTGTCAAAAACCAAAAAAGCAATAGACATGAACACCAAGTTGAAAAAACAGAAAAGGCTAACTGTTGTCTTCCATGGAATGGCAAAAAGAATATAACAATGCAATTGCTTTTACAGTGAGTGTTGGATCTAAATAATCATAAAGTACAAATAATGTTTGTACAATGATACATAGGCTGAAGGCACCAATGCTAAAAAGATCAGATAACCGAACTCCCAAAGAGCCTGTAAAATCCATCAATTACTTCCCAAAGAGCCTGTAATATCCATCAATTACTTCATATGGTTAAGTTCAGTACCCTTTTCGAATTATAAATCCATAAAAACCTAACTCACTCAATAAACAAGCAGCACGCAAATGAAACATTGCACCAGTTATGACATCTAGTAATGCTCTATTTCACTAAATGCTAAAACCTATTAGTTTCCAAGGTTTGCATCTTTGAGACTTACTTGGTTACATAGACACCAGTAGCCTAGATTAGTGATCAACCGAGCTTTCTAGTGGTTTATAACTCTCCCTCTCTCTCTCTCTCTCTCTCTCTCTCTCTCTCTCTCTCACACACACACACACACACACACACACACCACACTTCCCTCTACATTTATGTGCTACTGCATATGCAGTTTATCAGTTGCGCATGCATAAATAGAAGGAAAATTGTTTCATGAGGGCTGGACCGCATGAATAGATAAGCGGTCCAAAAAGTGTAAAGCATCCATCTTAAAGATGGATGCAAGTAGGTGTTCCATCTAAAAACAATGGAAACTAACGGTCCAAATGTTTTCTTACAAGAATTATTATTCCTAGTTTTTAAAATTTACTTATTTTTTCATGTTCATAATCTCGATGTTAGAAATTTTGTCCTTAAAAATTAAGTCTAAAAAATCCATCTCAAAAGTAGATTTATTAATAGGCCCACATTTCTACATATGCGCGCTTGTCCGCATAGAAACCGGGTCCTATATAGAATAGTTAGCTCAAGTAGCTCAGCGAGCAAACCATGTGGCCACACCATCCATGCATAATTGCTTTTTTATCATAACTGCATGAGTGCACACACACATCTCTAGTCCATAGCATGATTTCTTTTTCTTCTAATTGCTTTCTTGAACATGTTGCAGGAGGTATAATTCAGAAAGGTATACAATGTGCAATATAAAAAGGAGGAGAGATGTATCCGGTGAAGGTTTTGCAGAAAACTTCACATTACCTCAGCCATCAGATGTCAGAAAGGGACAGCAAAGGTGTGTCATTCCTCCACTCAAAGTCAAACTATTCATAGGCTTTGATTGGTTGAACGACACACCCCAGCCATCCTGTGTGGACATCAGATGGATGGGATCATGTGGAACTTCAGACAAAAACTTAAAACTGCATTCATTCTGAGATGAACACTTTTAGATCCCCCTCTTAGTCAATAGGCAACTAATGAGGATATGCATAGCAAAGATAAAAGACACCATATATAAGTTGTTAAATTGCACAAAATACTGCATATCAACGACCATTATACCTCAGGACAAGATAACAAGGCCAAGGTACATGGCTCCACTAAGAAATATAAGTGATATGAATCCCCTGCAAAGAAACTTTCTTTCATCAGGCAGTGCAATCCAAAATAATTTCAAATCTGCCAAGATAAAATGTATTCGGCAATGTGTGCATGTGTGTTGTATCCAGACTCTTCAAGAGCAGCAAGTTTATTTTAACAGTGACCCTCACCAAATGACCCCCCATGCAACACCATTGCAAGGACAAGGGCAAAGTTCAGCAAACTTTTCCGCATCACTGGAGTGGACCCTTCGAGATATTAAATCGTCATAAATATCTGAATTCCATATTTACAACATGGAGTTAGAACGTAGGAAACCTTATTATACATGGAGCAGAGAAGTTCGTTTTCTACAAATCTTCCAAAAGCACTAGGGAATATTAAATAGAAGCTCAGAAACACCCATACCATAAACTGAAAACAAGCTGTTCATTACACCTGTGATTTATGATATAGTTCATGTCAGAAATACAAAACACAATCAAGAAGACCTAGGCCCAAGTCCTAGTCCAATATATTAATTAGGGACATGCATTAAAAAAATAACTCATCAAACAAAACAACAATATTAGTAAATTACCAAACACAAAGAAAGCAATCAGAGCTTGCAGTATTGTACCTATGAACAAGATGATATACCGAAGCAAACGAACCTTTGTTGTCTCTTGCAAAAGCCATATTATTGCAAGAAATATAATGAAACCTGTACAAAGAGTAAAAAAATAAAATTATGAAATTAAAAATACAGAAGACCAAAATCATAAATGATTTCAAAGGGGCAAAAAATGACAAAACTTGAAAAGAATTTGAAGGTTGCTAAGACCGTACCAATACAAAGTCCCCGAAGTGTCCACTAAATGGCCAGAAGTCAGAGGAAGCCAGAAAATATATAAAGAAAAGAGTTAGCAAGTCAACAGCAGCACATAGGCAGTAACGTGTGGTTGTGTCTGTGTGGTGCAAAATAATGTCCCTTATAGAAACCAAATGGGATTTCAACTTCCGGCCTTTATTCAAATCCATTTAAAGGTTTGAAGCATGGTTACCAGAAGGCAGAAGCGCATATGTGGGATGAGAAGCGATTCTAACTTTAAGTATGTAAAGCATGTAAGAATGGCATGTGAAGCATCTGCCAAATGTATGTAAAGCGCATGTAAAGTGAAAGATAAAATGGTGTAACTTTATGTGAAACGTTCAGGAAACATTTGTGAAACTCAGAAGGGACTTCGTTGGTATTTTAGATTTGTTTAGTATTTCAGTCATTTCTAATGGGATCATGAATTGAGGTGGTCCTTGAACCATTAGAAAGCTTGTTAAGCCCTATAGGTCATGAGATAAGAGTTTAGATTCATGTTCGTGTAATATGTACAAGAAACACCAAGTTGTAGTGTGTGTGTGTGTTTGTGAGTGAGTGTGTGCGAGAGAGAGAGAGAGAGAGAGAGAGAGAGAAAGAATATAATAAGCTAAAGTGAGTTACTACATTGTGTATGTCTGTGTACCTTCAATGTGTAAGAGTAAATGTGTGTGCATGTAGAGAGAGATAGAGAAACGGTAAGTCAGTGAAATATCACATTTGTATATTGTCTTACTCGTATATTGTCTTTAACACTTCTAATTTCCTCCATAAACCGATCTCAAAATGTTTCCTGACACAATTGTTTACTCGCTTCTCTATCACTTCCCATACTCAAACATGCCAAATAAGCATTTTTCCACATGTTTCTCAATGAGTTCTCGTAATGCTTTATATAAGTGTTTCACTTCTTCTCATTTTCCCAAATTTTTGAGCCACATTTCTCCTTTCGGTTCCAGCACTCGTTTCTCATCCTAGTAACTATAGTTTGGGGAGTCTACAGGTATCCTTTCACCCCCACAGAGCATTTTAAAGCCTTGAAACTTCCATTACTTGAATGCTTTATAATCTCTTTTTAATTACTTGAACTTCCCAAATATTTTCTTAAATTTCTTCAGAAATTTTTCTCAAGAATGACCTGGTGGACTCAAGACTTGGTCAGTTAATTTGATTTGGGTTATCATAAACTCCATTTATTTGCTTCATGATTCACTCTTTAACATAGGCCAACTCCAAAATAGAGTTGCATACTGTGATGGTACTTACATTTTTGGCAACAAAGAGGACAATCACCAATGCAGCGCCAAAACACCCTGCTGCAATTTTTGCAGTGAGAAGATTTGTGGATGCCAGCACAAATACCATTCCCCAAAATGACGAACCCAGATCTGAAATAAGAAGCACAGGTTTATATAATTTTGACAATATTGTCAATAAACTACATTCTTTACTCCCCAATTTCATGAGTTGCTACCAAGGGTAAGGATACAGCATAAACATCCTGCACATATTATACCATACAAATGCAGGGTACCCTCCATCTGTTCTCATAATGGATGGTGAAGACAAATCATAGTTCCAGGTGAATGTTTGTTACCAGAACTACAGTTCATCTCCACCATTCACTGTTAACAGTGGACAGCGGAAGCTGCGGAACTCTGCCTAAGTATGGTGTCCCATGCATAGAATGAGTTTGGAATGTATGGAAACTAACCTAAACCCAATCCTTGATACATAAAAATACTTGTATTATAACAGGGTATAATAAAATTAATGTTGATGCATATGATAAAAGGAAATGGAAAGAATGATAAGAAGTATTACATCCAGCAGGCAAGATCACCCAGTATATACCACCACGTGTTTGTGTCACACCACCTTCATTTGCATGGACCTGAATCCCCTCAACCTGCATAATATGTTATGTCACTTACGTAAAATAACAAATGATTGATTTACAATCATTGGGTTTATAAAGTAAGATAAAGCATAAAGTTGCAAGAATATGCACAAGGGTAATTTGCAAGAACAGAGTGTGTGCTAGCATCACCAAATACAAAATTTCCGTTTATTCACTCAAACGAGTAAGCATGCCCACACATAAATATTAGCTAGCGCACACATGTGAAAGGGCAAAATGTGTTCTAAACACAGACACAACTGCTGCCATGCTCAGTAAAGTAATGAATGCCATGCTCAATAATGAATGTGTTCTAAACACAGACACAACTGCTGCCATGCTCAATAAGTTCGAGGCCGCCGCCTAGGTGGTTGGGGGGGCCGGGCTGCCTAGGCGCTAAGGCAGGCGCCCAGATCCCAAAAACCGGTGACTTTTTCTTAAAAAAAAAAAATTGGATCCTCCACACCTTCCCCCATTTTATGATATATAAAATTGCCTATTGTATTATTTAATAAGTTTTGTATGTAATATATTGTTAATATGCCGAAAGCACAAATCAAATAATAATCCAAGATTCCAAATAGACAATAACATATCAAATATATATGACAAAGTATCAAAGGAAAATACAAATAGCAAAAAATAACATCATTAGACATTAAGGGAAAAAAATACAAAACCTAATGAAAACTATTGAAATATACCAACCTTCTGGAAGTCAGGCCAAACTGAAATGTTTGGGATCCTAAATCTCCTCTTTTACAACACTTATAAGCCCCAAAAAGATTGAGAATGAATATCCTTTAATATCGTGACCATATTCGAGGATTTCGAAAAAAAAATCGATCTCTCAAAAAATCTTCAAATCTAATATTTTTAAGTTGTCTCTCTGTAAAGTTCACTAAATTTGTTTTTGGGGGTAAGAATGACCCCCCAAACCCTTATCCCCCCTTTTAAGGGGGTAAAATGACTTTTTTTGCCCCCTCCCGAAAAACGAATTCCGCCATAGCCCCTGTGGGCCGCCTAGGCAGGCACCTTTTACCGCCTTATTGACCACCTAATCGGCCGCCCGACCGCCTAGGCGGGCGCCTAGTTTTGGCGCCTAACAAGTACCGTCTTAAGAACGCCTAGGCATTTTTTTAAAATAGCCTCCTAGGTGGTCAGGCAGCCGACTTTTTGAAAATTGATCACCAAGAAGCCATATTTTAGGGTAAAAAAAATGAGTTTCTAAACAAGTGACTTTCTTTGCTATCGCAATGCCCGCCTGGGTGAGCAACTATGCGACCGCTGATGCACATATGTGTTGTCTAGGTGCGCGCATCATGCATGCTTGCCTAGGTGAGCAAAAGCAGTGAAAGGGCTGTGTTACCTTGACACAGCCATATAATGTGGTATACTGCCGCATTTGATAACTATGACACCTATCAAACCTATTATGTTATCAGTAGCTGAAACAAGAATACAAATTAAGATTTTTTAGTACCTAAAATGTCAATAGAGCTTTGGAGGGAAAAAAATTTACCCTGAATTGTGTCCCATCTTTATCAAATGACAGAATTTTTCTACTTGAACTTGTATCATGTTAACCAAAGTGCACGATGTTAAAAGAAACCAGCAAGTACTCAGTGTGTGTCCCGTTTTATTGCAATGAGATCATTTGGGATTTCATTTTAGACCTAGATCTTCCGCATTTCATAATTGACATAAAGGACATTACTCTTCTTTCCTCAGTCATCAATAGACATGATAAACTAACTAGAATGATCTTCATGTGTTTCTATTTAGGTATAGAACAATACTAATGATCACCATGTACTTAAAACTGGTAAACAATGAAAATGATCCTTAATCAAATGAAGATGGACTTTCACAACAAAATTCTAAAACATACTTTCTTCAAATCTTCTTACAGTAAAACTATTTAACACCTTAGCAATGAAAATTTGAAATGGGATGTACAAGACTGCAAGTATTCTATGAACCTTGAGGGTATTATCTCCATAGAGTTTGGTTCTAGGTGATGACCATACGGACAAATATCAGTTTATGGCTCACAGTTAAAGAAAGATCGGAGCAGACTAAACCTTGTTGTCATAGCCTAGTATGACTACATCGCACCCTAATTTCAAAGCTTCCTTCTCTCTTTCTCTTGTATTAAACTATCAGACACAATTTAAGATCATCAATTACTGGTGCAGCTCAAGGCGCCAGGGGGGTCCAATGCACCATGAGGCTCAATGTGGCTGCAATGCAGGCACATCAGTTCATATGTGGGCAACAAATATAAAGAAGTTCAAAAAATTATAAAATTTATAAAAACACATGATAACACAATTATGTCTCTATTATATAGGCTGTTTCATTTATTTCGTGTTTCAATTCACTTAATGAGATTTTGTTTTGCTTTTTTCTTGTTTTATTGGCTTTTTCATGATTTCGTAGAAGCCATAAAATTCTTTATTTTCTTTTGGATGGGTTAAACTTTCAAATTATTCTCTTAGTGTTTTTAGTTTCTCAAACTTTCAAATTATTCTTAGTGTTTTTAGTTTCTCATTTTGTTCGAGTAGTATTGGTAGTAGTATTGGTAGTAGTGTTGTTATTGTTGTTATCGTTGTAGTTGTTATAATTGTTAATAGTAGTAGTAGTAGCAATAGTAATAACATTAACAGTAGTAGTAGTTGTTTTTATTGTTGTTGTTGTTGTTGTTAATGTTGTCTTTGTTGTTATTATTATTATTATTATTATTATTATTATTAGTAGTAGTAGTAGTAGCAGCAGCAGTAGCAACAGTAGCAATAGCAACAACAGTAGTAGCAGTAGCAGCAGTAGGAGCAGTAGTGTAGTAGCAGTGGCAGCAGCACTAGTAGAAGCAGTAGCAGCAGCAGTAGCAGTAGTGCAGTAGTAGTAATAGTAGCAAACAATCATGTTTTAACATAACCAAGGTTTGGCACAATAAAGTTATGATACAAAACTTGGTTTTGTTTACGCATGGAGCCAAACAACCCATAAGAAGTCAACTATTAGTGTTACCACAAACTTCAATCAGCAAATTTCCACCTTGATGTCATGCATCCTTTGGGACCATTGCCAATTGGAAAAATCGGTTTCATTTTCACAATCTCTAAGGGCGTGTTTGTTTTTCAGAAAGTATTCTTTCAGATTTTTAAAAAGTGTTGCGTTTGTTTCACACTTTCCATAAAAGTTCAAAAACTAATGTTTCAACAAAAGTTCCTATTCTAATAAGTTCCTAAGGAGGGGGGGGAGGACAGGAACTTAATCTTTCAGAACGTTTTTGTTGATATATATTATATTATGTTATATATATTATACATTTATTTTTATATTGTTAATATATATATATATATATATATATATATATATATATATATATATATATATATATATATATGAAAGATACTACAAAACACCTATAAGCAAAAAAGAACAGTGATTTCGCCTATCCTCATCACCATCCAAACTTCATCGTGCGGTGATAGTTGTCCAGTAGTGTTTCAATTTTTATTTTATTTTTTACTAATTGGAATGATTTGAAATTTGGAGCGTGTGTACATCTTAGTGAGGCGCACCTAATAAAAATATGAAAAAAATAATTCGTAAAATATAAATTGACCAAAATACCCCCATAAATTTTCGGGGGTATTTTGATCAATTTATATTTTGCAAATTATTTTTTTCATATTTTTATTAGGTGCTCCTCACTAAGATGTACACACGCTTCAAATTTTAAATAATTTGTATTTTAAAAAACCAAATGACAATGGAAACACTACCGAACAACTGTGATCGTACAATAAAATTTGGACGGTGATGAGGGTAGGCGAAATCACTGTTCATTTTTGCCTATAGATGTTGGGAAGAGTTTTCTTATATATATATATATATATATATATATATATATATATATATATATATATATATATATATATATATATATATATATATATATATATATATGAAACACAGTACCGAGAAGTTTGTTAACATTCTAGCAGGTTATCAAATACAGTACTCGAAACTTATTTAAACCGTCCAGAACAAAATATTCAACTTTCCAAAAGAGTTAAAAAAATTCAACTTTCCAGAAGATATCTTTCAGAAAAACAAACGTGCCCAAAGGGATCTAAAATTTGAGGACAATGCTTGCGTGTAACCAAAGCATTGGCCAATTCAATAATGCAAATGAGGCCCAAATTATATGGACTAAGAGCACACTAGAGTTAGTGAAAGAACTCTTTTAGGGAATGTTTCACCCAATGCAAATAAGGGTTGCACCTCCCATGTTTACATTATAAAAAAGTTGTAGAAAAAAAGCATTGGACACTTAAATAATGGCATAATCATTGACAAGATGAATATAATCTACGAATCGTAATGCACATTTAGAAAATAACCAGAATGAAGTTGTACACAAATACAAGCTATCCAGAATTCCAAGAGGAAGGAGACGAAGTAATCAAAGATCCAACTAGGACGGATCAACCATTTTAACTAGAAGGGAAACAATTTGAAGTCACTTTCTGAAAAGATGAGTTTATCAGAGAAACTGAAGCTTATGGCCATGCAAGAACTACTTTCTTTAAGGAGAAGGTGATTTTCACAAGCAAAGAAAAGGCTAACCCATGGAAACTCTACCCTAGAAAGGCAATAATTTCTAACAACAAGAGTTAAACACATTTATTTATACCTATGTTATTGAGGTATGTTCTTACAATGTGTTCCCTAAGTTAGTCCTCTCCCATGCTGCCTCGCAAACACAAACTCTTCTTAAGCTCTCTTCTTTGAGCCTTAATAGAATTTGGTTTAGGTTACAACTACACGGTGTTTCAAATTTCCACAGTAAATTGCCATAGTTCAGAAAATATTAAACCCTCAAATTCAGATTCTCACTTTGCAACAACCACCACAATAAAATTATGCTAGAAACTAAAAACATAGAAGAAAATACGAAATATAGCACTAAAAGAGACCATAAATGCCCCTTATGATGCACAAGACCAGGTAGTTGCATTAATGTGCATATCATGATGGATGTGAAGAATAATGTAGTGAGCTCAGACTTCTACCTGCCTATCTATAGACTTTCACAAATGAAATTCAATAAAATTGGATTCACATAAATAAGCATTGAACTATGAAGCTCCAGGTCAGAAGCACTAGCTTGTTTTTCATGCAAAATGTAGACTGGCATGCGTAGTTGCACCTCATGAATTACGAAACCCTATAGAGCTTTCCACACATACTCGCTGCATATCCAAGTGTACAGCCATATGAGGTTATACATCCATTGAACTTCTCCATTCATAGCAATACATGCCAATGCCTCAATTTTATCAGATGCAAGTTCACTAGTTATCACATTTGCATGCATCCTGTACTGGAACTCCTAAAGAAATATGATTCCTTAACATATTCCACTTAAGTGGGAGGAGAAAAAAGCTTTGCAGCCTCACCCATTTGTAACGATTGCATGGCTAAAGTTACATATTATACCCAGTGAAAGAAACGACAGCACAACAGCCAAGGTTTTACTCTTTTTTTCCTAAACCTAAAGCCTTGGAATGCTGAATAAGATTTTCAAACATTGTTTGCACTTAAACTATCAATCATTATAAAACATAAGCACTATGCACAATATGATCAATGTAAGCATTTGTTAAACGTAAAAACATATAACAGCGATCAAAATTAACATTTCCATCCCAGAAGAAACGTATGGCATGGAGCACAATTATTCTTGATTCATATCAATAAAGAACAAAAGAATGTTGTGAATCAGGCTTGGCATCTTACATCTCCACAGGTCAATTTGCAAGCAAGAGCATGGCTTGTTTCATGAAGAAACACAGTGATAAGCTTGAATGGTGTCAGCAATATAGTCCTCCAAAGCTGTAAGGATCCAACATGTTAGCCAAAATTTGGAAGAGACCCAATATTTGCTAAAAATAAACATGAAAAGGAAAGAGGCAGTCAAAGAAAGACTAAGTACTTAGTCATGTTAATTTTTCTAGCAGCAGGCTTTGAATTTGGCAACTACAGAGAGATTCAGTGATTAGATTAGGAAACACCAATGGTTCCCAAGTACAGCTGCATACCTCAGCCTACATATCAAATTTAGGTAGTTTACAGAGTACACAAAATTTATAAAGAAAAAATCTATAGGGACATTATTAGCATACTCAAGGCTTGTAAGTAATATAAATTATAGAACACCACCATTTCCACTAAGGAGATAACTATTAGTTCACTGAGTAGTGCAGTAACCAAAGATGATGAGAAAGTTTCTTCAAAAAATTAGTGCATTTAAATTAAACAATATATATGGGGAAAAACAATTGGGTGCAAGGTTTTGGAATGAGCAGCACAACAACGATAAAAAGACCAAGACACTATTCCCTTGTAACCATCAAATGGTGAAGCCATTAAGGTCTCATCCACCCCAAATCCTGTGGATAGATTTTCATAGCTTACCAAAAGAATGGGATTCTAGTTAGGCATAATTTTGCAAGTTGTTTTTTATGTCAAGCAGTAACTTAACAATCAAATCAAGAAAAGGTGAAAATGGTAAACTGCACTGATAGACATTCCCTATCAACAGTAATAGATGTTCCCAATTGTTGATTTTACAAACTAAGAGTTGTGAGAACTATATCATTCAACTAGGAGAGAGCCAATATATAGATATGCTTTTAGTGTTCTTTTTCTTTCAACATTACATTGTTTTACAAAAAAGAAAGAATTCATTCCAAAGAACTATTTCTTTTCAAAATGCCATGTTACCTATGCTAAAATTAAAATGTGTTAACCCATTTTTTATCTAGTTAGATAATTTCAATAACGAAAAGCTAACCAAGGGTTGCAACATACCGCTAGAATAACCACAGTGAAAACACCAATAGTTGCCAGGAATGCGACCTGCTCATGACTGCAACATGTCTTCAGCTCCCAATCAATCATTCTGCTGCCACATGAGAATAAGAATTTTTTTGCATAAACCAACCTTGATTTACTTCAAACCAGACTTACAAATAATGTACACATTTTAAAACGAGAACCCATTGAAACTATTGTTTTTTATTGAATAGAAAAGAGAGGAAAAAGTCGGTTAACTCTTTTATTTTGTATGTTTTAAGTATAGGAAATATCACACCGTCTAGGAAGCAACACAATGGGGGTTTATGGGTTTATTTGTAATACAAGAAACTGGGAATAGGCATGCATAGTTAGAGTTTAGACCTATCAACAATTATCATGCAAAAAATAGTGATTTATCATGTCAGGGTCCCCATTATTCAAGATAGGAAAGAAGAAGTCCAATGTGGGAGGTAAAGAATACAAGATCATTCATGACTACCAATTTTATGCAAGCAAAATTCTAGTAGAAATTTGGGACACTAAGTCCTTTAAAGAAAACCTCGCAATTGTTCTCATCCATCAGAACTCTAGTTCACAACCCCTTGCATTTGGGCAAATTTTTATGCAGTAAAAAACATATAAAGAAATAGGCTTTTGCCGATGCCATGCCACATATTCAAAAAGATAATATGTGACATTTTACTCTAATCTCTTAAGCTTTACAGTCCATAAACCTATTGCAAAACTTCAGAACTCGATCACATTCCAAGTTTAGAAATCAGAAGTAAAAATTAATCCTCTAAAATTACTCGGTCACTATGAACGACTTATAAAAATGTTCCAAACAAAATGATAAATTATCATTTGAACACATCACATCATCAAAAAATTGACAAAAAGGGGGAAAAAAAATCCACTCTAACTGCTGTTAACTTACAACCGACTATGAAGGGTCATACTTCATGACTCAAAACCATTACAGTATCAATACCGATTTAGTAAATTCCTGATAAATGTAATTCAATTTAAGCCATCATGAATCATAACATCACATTCTAAATATTTTACCTGTAATTCCACCGCACTGAATGTCCACGAAATAATTTTAAATAAAAAACAGTAGTTCCTGCAGGAAATAATACAGATCCTGCCACAATTACGTAAAAGAATCAAAACCAACAAAAATAAGGCATGGAAAGCGCCTAAAACGGCCGTAGAATCCAAGATGAAAACCAGAGACCTAAAAATTCAAACAAAAAAAAGGCTGCAATAACCAAAAACTCATATTAAATCAACAGTGAGAAAATTACTGATAAATAGAAGAATCGACTGAAAATAATATGGTACCTGTAAGGAGGTGGATTTAAACAAGAGAAGGATGTTCGCTCGAGTCCCTCCCTAGGCAACAGTCCCTCTTGTGTAGAGAGAGAGAGACAGAGAATATTCAAAAGAGAGAGAGAGGGGGGGCATTGGTTTGGGGGAAGCAGAAGGAGAAGCAGCGGCAGGTATATGGGCCCACGGGCGTAAGTCAAAATTTAAATATCAGAGGAGAAAGACAATAATGCTCTAATCTTCTATATAAAGCCAACCCTAAACGATCAACGTAAAGCGCACACTTCAAATAGTATTGAGAAATGTGGTTTCAATATTAAAAATCTTTGTGATAGCCTAAAATATATTTTAATATGTAATTATAAAATTTAAAGCTTCAAAATAATACTGATCGAGCTGATATGTGAAAATTTAAAAATATTGAACATTAACGATCATAAAATGCATTGCAAGATGTACTATTTTTTAAATTTGAAATCCATTTTTTTCTTATGTTCATACATCTTGATGTCGAGATGATCAATTCGAGAATATTTGGGCATCAAAACAATCTCTTCTAGTAAAAATTTTTAGGCGGGCTCTATTTCATTAGAGTCTTACTCTAAAAAAACTTTTTCCTTTTTAATTTTGTGAAAGATATGTTCGCATTAAGTAAAGAACTCTTTAAGTGTGATGACTTGGTAGGACGCTCTTGTGAGTTGTGGACTCACTTCCATGAATATGTATAAAAAGGATTTTTTTTTTTAATGATCTTTGGTAAACAAAAATTATGTATGCCCCATCTCACTCTGATCCAATCTGAATAAATCGTTGAGATAGCTTCAACAATAATTTTATGTTAAATATTATTTTATTATTAATTTTTTTATAAATCATATTTACATGAAATGTAGGCATCTTGAGCCAGTTGTAAAAAATAAAATAAAAATACCTTTGGTAAAATAAAAATATCTACAATACCCTTATAAGTTACAAGGATATATTGGTTATTTTATTTTATAAAAAAATATAGGGACATTATAAAAAGAGAAATGATCCTACATGACTCTCCCCCACCCATGTGTGTAGGATCCTAAATGATCACCATTAAATTTGATACGGATCTATGGAAAAGTCAAGTCTTACACCCATGTGATAACTTTTCTAGAAATTCATGCCAACTTTAATGGTAATCTTTTGGGGTCCTACACACATGGATGGGGGAGGGTCATATAGAATCATTAGGGACATTATAAAAATTATATCTTAAGTTTTATCTAATTGGACAAAAACCCTCAACTTTCATAAACCTTATCCACATCATTTTTCCTCAATTTTGGTTATTTTTTTATCAAAATATCATTCACAGTAGTCGTATTACAATACCGTAATAACAAAGCTAAGTATTATGGTATTTTAAGTACCGTAATGACCAGGCTAAGCATTACGGTACTTTAAAGATCATAATGCTTAAATTTCTAAAATGATGTAGTAAATGAGGGAGAAAGAGATTCACTGAGCATTACAGTTTTTGAAGTACCATAATGCTTAGCCTGGTCATTACCATACTTAAAGTACCCTAATGCTATAGTCATTACGGTAATACGACTACCATGAAAGCTATTATGGTAAAAAAAAAAATGTCAAAATTGAGAAAAAATGGTATAGAATAAATTTATGAAAATTGAAGGTGTTTTTTCAATTAGAAGAAAATTAAGATATATTTTTTATAGTTTTTCAAAAATATATTTTATTTTTTATGTGTGCCCCAGTAAAAGACCGCACACCCAACTAATGTTTTAATGAGAGATGCGTTAATTAATGTTCTCTATAAATAGATAAATGTGTTAATTAGTGTTATATATAATTATTATTCTCTATCCGCACATTTTAAACTAAACTATTTTTTCTTTTGAGAGAGAAAGAGAGAGAGAGAGAGAGAGAGAGAGAGAGAGAGAGAGGGGGGGAGTGTCCCATAGGGTGTCAGCGTCACACTCGCCTAAACTTTTCCCGTTTTCATTTTTAAAAGATGTTGGGACCTTTATGGTATTTATCTTAAACTGAGGTCAATTTTGTCCTTTGTTTTTAAAAATTTGAAAGCGTCGTCTTCTTAAACGAGTGGTTTTGAATAGGCGCGCGGCTAACAGCCTGTTGAAGTCTTCCATTTGAAAATTAGCGACTACTGCCGTACGGCGTGCACATATTCTATTTCTTCTTTTCTTGTTTATTTATTTTTTTATTTTTATTTTTGTCATAATAACACCTTGAATAGGGCTTGCAATGGGCTCGGCAGCCCATCCAATCGGTCCAGTACTAAATAAAGCAGGGACTTGGCCACAAACTTTAGCCCCAGGAGTGGCTCAACCCTGTGTAGCCAACGAACAAAGCCCCAATGAGTTTAGTCATTAGCACAATGGCTTTTGCGCTAGCCGTTGCTTCTTACTTTCAAGATATAGTTTGCTGAGCACATTAGTTGTGAAGAAAACATAGTGTATGCTAGCGCACGTAGACGCGAAGACAAACAAGAAATTGGATGTGCTATGCCAGTGCTGGCCCGGTTTGGTTTAGCCAAGCTCTTTTTTTTTGTTCTTGTTTTTTCTTTTTCTGTTTTTTCATTTGTTGTTGGCCTATCTAGATCAGCCCTAATGGTGCCAAAACTAAGCCTAACCAGGCGTATTTCAACAAGCGCTAGGTCAGGGCCAGGGCTGACCTAGTCCATAAACAAGCAATAGAAGAAAGTGAAATATCATAGATAGCATATACTATTTTCCCCAACCAAAGCCTACTGGTCTTCAAGTGGTTCTCTCTCATGGTCAAATGATCTTCTTAGACCATCGCTTCTAGAAAACGACTGTTATGATGAAAATAACGGCTCTTAGAAAAAGTAACCCTCCTGCCTTATTATATAAGGTAACATGAAGGACTGCAATAACGGATTAAAGCCCTTTCTGTTATGGACCTGGTTTTTATGCGGCCTAAGCTCGCATATGTAGAAATGCGGGCCTATTAATAAATCTATTTTTTAGATGAATTTTTGACTTGATTTTTAAAGACATGTAATCTCCAAAATGAGATCATGAATATGAATAAATAAATAAATTTTAAAAACTAAAAATAATAATTCTAATAAAAAAATATTTTGACCATTAATTTCTATTGTTTTTACATGAAACACCTACTTGCATCCATCTTTAAAATGGATAATTTACACTTTTTGGACCTTATACATAGTCATATAGTCCAGCTCGCATGAAACAATTTTCTGTTGTTCCATCTTTTTGTATTTTGGTTAAACATCATTTTGCCATTATAACACCCATTAAAGTTAGTAAACTGTAACAAAGTGGCACTGTTGTGTTATGGACTTCTAAAAAAATTTGGTTGAGATAAACCTACACTTTGTGGAACCATAGATATAGTCCATTTCCACCGTCTAACAAAAGTGTTGGAGCATTGGATTATCAGTCATGTGTGGGCCATGACAATACCACTAAGCCAATCCCCACAAAATTCAAAATTCGGGCTTTCTATATAAAGTTTATACAAATACGAGGTTTACACCTTAAAATATAGAATTAAGTTGCACCTCTAAAATATTCGAAGAAACTTAGTTTTGATGTTAGAAATGTTAACAATGGGAATGAAGGGTGGGATGTTCCGTTGAAACTTTAACTAGCCAACCCCAAATCCCATTCCCTTGGCATTAAGTCTTCTTAGTAAAATCAAGTTACAACGCATAGAATGAGCATAAAGAGTGTCAGAAAGTAACAATAAATTCTCATTTGAGATGACTAATTTATAAGTGTCAATGTCCAATATATCAAACTTATAATCATTGCCCATAGAGATGACATGTCCCTCGGCTTTAAGCTGCTTAAACTTCACAAAGCCCTCTCTAGATCTGGATATGTGCTTAGTGCGGCCTATAGGAGTTTGTTTTGGGTAATTCAGTGGGGATGACGAGTCCCTACCCATTTTTTTTTAAATGAGTTAGAATAGAATGGGGTTGGAGTCATGGTGTTAACACCACCTGTGCCCTAGTTGAAATCCAAATTGTAACTCCTATCTTTATTCATAGTGGTAGCACCACCTGTGCCCCAGTTGAAATCCAAATTGTAACTCCTATCTTTATTCATGGTGTTAGCACCACCTGTGTCCCAGTTGAAATCCAAATTGCAACTCCTATCTTTATTCACCTTTAAATCCATTGGGAGCTTTGACAAGTTGTTGTTAAAACTTCCATCACAATTAATTAGGCCACAAAATACCTAATAATATTCACATCTATATATGATTTTTCCATGTCAATACCATGACATTATTAACTAATATATTTATGCCCCTAATAATTAGATATCTTGAATAAATTGGCCTAAAATGCCACCATTTCCAACAAAAAATAAATCAAATTGATCATCTCGACATCAAGATGTATATATAGGGATTGTATAGTATGAGGCCATTTATCTTTGGTACAAGGAGGTTACAATTGGTACTAGTCATTAGATGTCAAATTGGATGGCTTAGGTGTATCACAAAGTTCAAGATTTTTTTTTTTTGAACTTTGGGTCTAGTTAATGACACTTTTGTAACCAACCAATTTGATATTTGATGGACTTGAATGATTGTGACCTCTTTGTATCAAAAGTAAATTGTCTCTTTGTATACTTTTCCATGGAGAAAAAAATAAATTTAAGTTCAAAATATTATATATCTTACAACAATTTAGCAATGTTGGGGCGTAACGCCAAATCACCACCCCCGTGGTATTTCCCTTTTTTTATAAAGGGCATTTTGATCACCTAAATATGCCTTTTAAAGTGGAGGCCCTTAAAAGGCTTTGTAGAGAGAGAGAGAGAGAGAGAGAGAGAGAGAGAGAAAGAGAGACGTGCGAGTGAAAAAAAGAAGCCCGCGGACCTGAGAAAAAGGAGAAAAAAAAGGGCGAAAACTGAAAGAGATTGGGGGAAAAATTTGGGGTTTTTTGCAATAGAACCCTTGCGCCACCATTTGGGCTCATCTTGAACCGTTGTTGTCAGCATTTCTTCGCGGCTGCGGTGAATCGAAGAAAGAGTTGATTGTAGGTGGTTTTGTGGTAGGAAGTTTTTTTATTTGAGCTGTTATTGAGATTGTATGAGGTGACTCTACATAACCCCAATCTTGTAAATTTTTCCTCTTAATAGTGAATGCATATTTGTCGTCTTGCCTGTAGATGTAGCCCATCTTGGATAAACCATGTATATATGTGTGTCATTCTCTACTTTTCATTTATGCTGTGCTTTGAAGATTTCTCATATTGCTTGTTTTATTGTTTTTATATTTTCCCAATTATATTGCACTTGTTATTGTATCTTAAGCATGTTATTTGAATGTTGAAATCATTGTGGTGTAGTGCTCACCACATCTAGTGGGATTTGAGATATCCCGATTTACTCAAAGGAGTGATTGGGTTATCCTGATTTTACAACGACTTGCATCAAAGCTCAAGGAATTAGTGGTAATATTTTTGAAAAAATGGCATCTCACAAGTTCGAGGTGAAGAAGTTTAATGGGAAAGATAAGTTTGAAATCTGGAAATTACAAATGCAAGATTTATTAGTACATTAAGAGCAACACAAAACATTACATGGAAAATATAAGAAACTAGTAAATATGACTGATGATGATTGGGACGAACTCGATATAAAGGCACGAGCTACTATTCGCTTGTGTTTAGCGAATGAAGTTTTGTTTAATATTGTTAGCGAAAAGACAGCAAAAGATTTGTGGAAAAAATTGAAAAATTTGTATCAAACAAAACCTCTCACAAACGGAATTTTCTTAAAAAGAAAATTGTATTCCTTGAGAATAAAAAAACGTGCAAATGTGTCGCAACACTTGAATGAGTTTAATAACATCATTTGTCAACTTGAGAGTATTGGTACGAGAATGAACGATGAAAATAAGGAGATCACCTTACTTTGTTCATCGACGGAATCTTATGATAACCTTGTTACTACATTGAGTTGTAGTAAAGAGGATTTCCTTGATCGGGGCTCGGTTTGTAGTGCTTTACTTGCCAATGAATTTCGAAAAAAAGCATCTTTGGGAAGTTTGGTAGAATCGAATATGGAAGTTCTCGTGGCAAGAAGTCGATCGAATGAACGGGGTGATTCATCAGGGAATCATTCAAGAAGTAATTAAAGATTTTGATTAAAATCTAGAGGGTCAAATAACAAGAAGGTGCGTTGGCATTGTAGGAAGCCCGATCATATAAGGAATAATTGTTTTAAAAGAAATGAGATGAATTCTTCCAAAGCTTCTAATGCGGGAGGTGAAAAACCAAGTGAATCCAAGAATGAAGCAAATCAAGTTGAAGAGTCTACATCTGGGTTCATTGAAGATGAAGTATTGATGGTGACATATAATTCAATATTCTATCAAAATTGGATACTTAATAGTGAAGCCACCAATCACATGTGCCCCCATAAATCATGGTTTGACTCATATGAGTCATGTGAAGGTGGATTGGTATCCATGGGTAATAATTTCACTAGCAATGTGGTTGAAATGGGTTCGGTTCACCTAAGGATGTTTGATAGAACTATTCGAGCAATTAAGGATGTTAGGCATGTACCGGAACTAAAAAAGAGCTTGATTTCTCTCTCTTATCTAGATTCAAAAGGTTATAAATTCACCAATGAAGGTGGAGTAATCCATGTATCAAAAGGAGCTCTAATTGTGATGAAAGGAGTCATAGTTGGGAGCTTGTACAAGTTATTGAAAAGCACAATAATAAATGATGAAGTAAATTCTGTAGTTGAAGGTGATAAAGTTCCATTTCGCCTATGGCATAGAAGATTGGGGCATATGAGTGATAAGGGTATGAAGGTCTTGATGAAAATGAATTTTATTCCTATACTTAAAATTGATGGATCCAAATTTTGTGAGTATTGTGTCGATGAGAAACAACAGAAACAACCTTTAGCTGGGAAGCATACAAGCAAATGCAAACTTGATTACATTCACTCGAATGTATGGGGTTCTTCACCAACTACATCTTATGGCAGTGCAATATATTTTGTTTCATTTGTTGATAACTTCTCAAGAAAGTTATGGATCAAAACTCTCAAGTTCAAAAGTGATGTGTTTTGTGCATTCAAGAATTTTAAAGCCGAAGTTGAAAAATCTATAGGGCATCACATCAAAGTTCTTCGGACTGATAATGGTGGAGAGTTTGTATCAAAATAGTTTGAAAATTTTTGCAAGCCCGAGGGAGTTACTAGGCATTACACAAATGCCTACAATCCTCAACAAAATGGTGTCACCAAGAGGATGACTCGCACTTTGATGGAGCGTACGAGGTGCATGTTAAGCAATGCCAGCCTAGAATCAATGACTTGTTATCTTATCAACCGATCACCTTTGGTAGCATTGGGAAGCAAAACTCCTAATGAGGTATGGTATAGAACCCCAAGTGACTTCTCTGATTTAAATTTTTTTTGTTGTGATGCCTATGCACTTATTCCAAGTTGTCAAAGGAACAAATTAGATCCAAGATCAAAGATGTGCATCTTTATGGGTTATAGCAAGGGTGTGAAGGGGTACTAGCTATGGATCCAAGTACTCAAAAAATAGTCACTAGTTGTGATGTGTATTTTGGTGAATCCAAGGTATTGGCAAAGGGCATGATGATAAATGACAATGGTCAAGAAGTGCAACAAGAGAGTCAAGAATTTCAAGGCAACCTCGAAACACTTCCACCAAATGCAATTATGCCTTTTGAAAATATACCCATTAATCATGGTGAAGAACATGAATAACTAGGAAGTCAAGATGAAGAACCACATAGCCATCATGATGAAGTTGTGCCTTTGGCGCATAGGCGCTCTATTAGAAAAACTCGTGCACTTGAGTGGCACAAAGATTATGTGGATCCAAATACTTTGCATGCTTTGATAACCGAAAATAAAGAGCCAACATCATTCCGTGAAGCCATTGATAGCAATGGTACCGAGCATTGGAAAAGAGCTATGGAAGAAGAGATATTGACCGTAGAAAGGCCGTTGGTTGTAAATGGGTGTTCAAGATAAAGAATGAGCTTGATAGCAAGCTTGAAAGATATATGGCAAGAATGTTGGCAAAAGGTTTTTCGCAAAAAGAAGGGAATGACTTTGATGAAATTTTTGCACCGGTTGTCAAGTTAGTCTCAATTCGCTTGGTACTTGGTTTAGCTGCTATGCATGATTTAGAACTTGAGCAAATGGATGTGAAGACGACTTTTCTACATGGAGAATTTGAAAATGAAGTGTATATGCAACAACCGGAAGGCTTCATAGGGAATGACAAAGAAGGAATTGTGTGCAAATTGAAGAAGATATTGTATGTGCTCAAGCAAGCATCAAGACAATAATATGGAACATTTGATATGTTTATGATGATCATTGGATACACAAGAAGTAAGTATCACCATTGCATTTATTTAAAGTTCTTTGATGATGGTACATACTTGATTTTAATCTTATATGTGGATGACATACTTTTAGTGTGCAAAGATAAGGCAAAACTTGATGGGCTCAAGACTTCTTTGAGTAAAAGATTTAAGATGAAGGATCTCTGGCCGGCAAGCATTGAAATTGAAAGGGATAGACAAAATGAAATTTTGTCATTATCTCAAAAGGGTTACATAGAAAGGGAAAGATGCAAAGACGGTCAAGACACCCCTAGCGCCTCACTTCAAATTGTCTTCAATGCAAAGTTCGAAGACGAAAGGAGAGAGAAGAAGCATGCCTAAGGTGCCTTATGCAAATGCGATTGGAAGTTTAATGTTTGCCATGGTATGTACAAGACCGGATGTCGCGTATGCGGTTGGTGTTCTAAGTCGGTTTATGGAAAACCCCATAAATGTTCATTGGGAAGCAACAAAATGGGTGCTTCGCTACTTAAGAGGTATAATTAGTTATGCAATCACATTTGGCAAGGGCTCAACGCAAATGCAAGGTTTTGTGGATGCAAATTTTACCGGTAATCTTGATAGAAGTAGGTCGACTACGACATTTGTTTTCGGTTTGCAAATGGATCGGTAAGTTGGATATCAAAGCTCCAGAACACAGTAGCATTAACAACTACCGAAGTCGAGTACATGGCGGCAAAAGAGCCATCAAAAGAAGTTATGTGGCTTCAAGGGTTGATAAGTGAGATGGGCATTTACGTATAAGCCCATGGAATTATTTTGGAGCAATATGAGTGTTATCAATTTGGCCAAGAACTCGATTCACCACCAGAGGTTAATGCACATATTGGTTCAATATCACTATATCTGGCAAGTTGTTGAAAATGGATGAGTTCGATTGGTAAATATCAAGACCAAGGACAACCTTGCGGATATGCTTACAAAGACCATCCAAGTAGAAAGTTAGAATAGAGTCTTAACTTATCTAGGTTTTAAGAAATAAAAGAAGTGATGAATTGACAAGGTAAAGGTGTAATTTTGAGTCAAGGAGGAGATTGTTGGGGTGCAATGCCAAATCACCACCCCTGTAGTATTTCCCTTTTTTGATAAAGGGCATTTTGATCACCTAAATATGCCTTTTAAAGTAGAGGCCCTTGGCTTTGTAGAGAGAGAGAGAGAGAGAAGCGCGAGTGAAAAA